>NC_092520.1:34135200-34438900 GCF_037038585.1 Patagioenas fasciata
GATAATTACCAAATGATGCTTTATCGATCCTGTTGACACTACCATTCATCTCTGAAGAGACAGCAGAGATATTTTAAGTCCTGTCTCAACTCCTCAGCATCCTCAAGTCATCAAAACCTCCTCCTTTTACTTAAGACAGCAATACACTCATGTACAGTTCCTGCAAATATTAAATCTTCGCAATTAGAATAAGCAGCATCAAACTTTGATGATATGAAAATCATACCACAAAACATACAATCTATGAAAACACAGTCAAAAAAATGGGAGAGCCTGTGGTAGAAATGTAACACTCAAGACACTGCAGCTGAGAGGTACTTTTGGTATCGGGGTGAAAAAATAAATTTATAATTATTCAATTAATTTTCTGTAGCTCTCACACAAGTGACAAAATGATTTCCTGGTTGTAAGCTAAATATATTGCTCCAGCTCTGTTATCCTCAACAATACATATCACTGTGACTTTACCTTTCAGAAAGACTTTTTACATTGCTAAGTATTAGTTACCAGAGCTATCAAACCTATATGCAAGAACTTAATACTCAGAGGCACAGAGAGATCAATGGAGAAACAGTAGTAAACATTAGTAATGCAATCATTAAAAGGAAGCATCAAACAAAATGAGATCACTGTGGGGGGTTTTGTCTTACATGTCCATTCTGGAATTATCGCTGCATAATATGTAGTTCTACATCTATTTTTAAAGTAGGACTATGGAACATCCTCTCATGCTTGCTTTATATATTAATTTTCCATTTAATGTGAAAAAGGTCCCCTGCCAGTCTTCCTGAAAGGAAGATTAGATGCACTGAAAAACACTGATAATTTTACCCTTGAAATAAGATCTGTTCATTATCAAGGCATTATGAAATTTTCATTAAGTGAATTAGCATCGCTGAGTTCAATTAAAAAGTCAAGATTGGCAGGTTATCTATTTCTTCACAGAAGCCATAGGAATATATGAAGCTGGCCATTATAAAAAAATCATTTCCTCTTGTTCGAATTACGATTATACAACATTGCAGTATGAATTTCTTTGGGCAAGGATGGACAGAGAAAGATTATTTCTATTTATGATTTACAGGATGTTTACTCCAGTCACAGAGTAAGAAATACAGTATTGAAAGAGTCTGGGAGGGTTTTTGATCACACACTTTACATTTAACTGTTCTTCCACGTTTAAAATATTTTTCTTTGAAAGAATGACATGTTCAGGAATAAAAATAGTGGTAACAGGGAAATACACAAAAATGTATCATAAAGAAAATTTGCAATTGCCATCATATAAAATTTTGCATTTTTGAACAAGTTTTTCTTTACAATATTGTAAAAAAAACCCCTACAACCATGAGTTTGCCTGATTTCATTCAGTTTCTAAGAAGAAGGCATTAGGCGTTATAAAAGCAATACTTGCACGACCTGATTCAGAGGTTGCTACAGCAACTGAATACAGTGAGCTGGAAAAATCCCATTTTGAAAATGACAAAAGAGAAACATGCATTTAGCCATCTGCTGCCATTTTAAAACACGCATTTCTCCTCTTCCTCTTTCTGAGGTGTAGGGCATTTCATCTATATGAATACCAGCCACTTCAAGAAAATGCTGATCGCTCTGTATTCTTCTCAGATTTCAAGGGATGCAGACTTACCACAGAAATTAAGTGTATTTAGCTACAGGAAAAAAATTCATCCAGTAAAATTTGTCTAGTGATGTTTTGTCTTGATGAATCTAGCATGTCGAATCAGGCTCCACAAGATCTACTGGGATAACTTGTCTGAAAAACTTTGTACTTCTAGAGGATGTGTTTATCCTATTTTTGTTGAAATATTGGGATGTGTGCATTGAAACACTTTAAACATCAGGAGCTGGGACTTTTACAGCATTAAGGAAAAAACCTCAAACTTGGAAATTACAATAATCAGAAGATAGTAACATTATTCAAAAGTCTTTCTTTAGAAAAGCCGCATCACCGAACACAGTTACGACCCATCACCAGAAAACCCTACAAAATATTTTGAGCCTACTTGTCAGATGCATTTGGATTTGATAGCCAACACTAGTCTAAGGCATGGAGTTGCATAAAATTTGCTCTCCTGGGCATCTAATAAATACAGCATAAACAATGCTTACTTTTTTTTTTTTCTACTTTCATGTTTAAAAAAATCTTCTGGTTAGGGCAAATGAAGTTAAATTCTTTGGTGGTCATTTTAAAAAAAATGAACTACATAAAGACAATTGATCAGTTGTCCAATACTGAGGTAATTTGAGGAGTGCCATAAGAAAGTTGCGTTACAAACAACATTTGTCCATTTTCCCCTGCCTAAAAGCAGCTCCCATTATTAACAGATGCAGCGTAGACCTCTGCAGCAACCTGAAGAGATCCCATTCCATAGCCCATCTTAATGCATTGCATATTGCAAGGCTGAAAGTTGTTAAGAGAGTGTATCCTACAATCAGAAAAGCAAAGGAAGTTCTTCCACGTATGATGTCCTTGAATCAACCAGGAAGATTAACTACATAGTCTACTGGAACATAGATATATCAGAATGCTGCCACACATTAAAATATAGCATAGCTTACAGAGAAACAAAGAGAAGAGGAAATACAATTCATGAAGACTTGACAGGTGTCATCTGAACATCACTAAAGGGGTGAATGTCAAGTACATTTAAACCAGAAAAAGGTAATCTTTCAATTGTTTGCCTAACTTCCCATTGTTTGCATATACTTTTCCTACAACATGTCACTTGGCAAAGGGATTTTAGTTTCTTTTAATGGAAAACATAATGGAACATAGCCTTTTACTTTTGTTTGTGTACCAGGATAATCAATTATAATATGTCCACAGAGCTCCCAGAGTGGTGCCCATTGAACCTACAGCAGCAAGGGCACATGGTACTATAACTGGATATAAATTAAGCTTGTTTTGCTCCTTTTTGTTTTTTTTTTTTTTTCTTGCAATAAAACAGTGAGAGGAATAGATTTTACTTTCCAAGGGATGATTCTCATCTACTTTCCAAGGGACGACTCACATTGTACTCATGCAAAAGGGAAGGCAAAACCAGGATGCAGTACTTGACAGTGGCCCCTTTAAATGGAGAAAATAGGCTTTGGAAAAAACAAATGAAACTTTACGCTGCTGCCTACAAGGAAAACATACATAGACATTAAGATACTCTTTAACCTGTAAGAAATGCCAAAGCTACTCAATTAAGTAAAAGTCAAGTGTTCCAATGACACCTTGTCAGGAACAGCAAGGAAACAGCGACTCTGTGCAAGTTTTCTGGCAGGTGATGCAATGTAATCTCATCTCAAACATTTAAGTAGTTTGTTGTTTTTTTTTTTTTGTAAATATATGCAAATTATTTTTCTACTAGATTAACATTTTTGTGAAAAAATAACCAGGAAATTCAGTTATGAAGCTATGTTTCATTTAAGTAAGCTGTAAATAACCTTATAAACTCTGGTCTAATGCAAATTCTAAACAAAGATGGTTTTCATTTTTTAACCTGTTTACACTCATAGATTACTATCTTGCATGTGATTCATCTTTGCATGCATAGTGTAAAACCTTAGACTTCATTTTTTAAATGTTTATGATCTACTGATGTCGGAGTGCTGACAAGAAGTGAATCAATGCCTTTGTAAAGAAATGCACACAGAGACATTTTTAAGTTAATAGTTAATTAGTAATGAGTAAAAGCTTACCCCACAAAAATCAAATCAGCTGCTACATTTTAAAACTCTTCTTATGTATGATAAATAAAATGAATTTTCCTGCAAAAAATTTTCATTAATCTTTCAACCTGCTTTTTGAACAATAAATAAAACATTTAGTGCCTAAAAGTTCAAATATGCTACAGATGTTTAAGATAACTGAATAACTACATTAAAATGCACCATGAGAAAATTCTTCATCATTTTCCATGCAGGAAGCCAATTGATATTTTTGTGAGGTACCGGTCTTTCAAAAATACTCATAAGTTAGTTACCTGATATACCTTCTGTACATAGTATATTTAAAAATCTGACTGTACAGTGTTTCAATCATATATAATGCATATAATCTGCTGGATATGGCACAAATGCTAAGTTTCCACACCCACACATCCTTTGCTGTAGAACACATTTTAGGCATAACACAACACTGAAGAATAGAAAAGTGCCTGAAACTGAAAAAAAAAAAAGACACTCAAGTAGTAATAAATTAAATCTCATTCAAACAGATATAAAAGTTGTTCAAGTGTTTATAAAGTATCAGATGTGTCATGCAACAGAACAAGAAACGATTCAGGCAGGCACACCATGCATTATAGTTCGCATTCATGGTATCACAAGGTATAACTTCTCTCCCCACTCCTGCGCAGCCAGGGAGCACTGGTTCCCTGGGGCGCTGCTGGGCTCACCTGGGAAACCTCCAGAACCTCTCGCTCTCCTGCACAGGAGGTTTCACGAAGCTTCGCCTCGGAAGAATAACTGGACAACCTCATGCTGTACAGTGGGATCTTGCTGCAGCGTAAAGAGAGGCATACAGAGCTGCACGTAAGCAAAGCGATCATTTCTTGATTATATTTTCCAGCCAGTGCAGTTCACCATAAACTGATCAATTTACCCAAATGTGCTTATCTGAACTGGCCGAGTTTGCACACCAAGAAGACGTCTTTGCAGAACACATCACCTTTTCCTTTTTTTTTTTTTTTGGCACAAATCCTTTATACTCTCACAGCAAGCTCTTCACCATACAAAACTTCAGAGATCCTAGCCTGTACAAACACACCAGTGCTTATCCTTCCACAGAGTAAACTACAAAGACAGCCAAGTGCCTGCAACAGCTTTGTTCCTCCAGCCACTTTCCCTTCTCTATGGAGAGCACCAGCATAATTACACTTCAGACAAAGGGGTGTTCTTCCCGAGCTCTTTAATTCCCTGCAGAATTCGCTTCATATGACCCACTTTCGTTATCCCCAGGTCCTACAGAAATTCAAAAAAAGAAAGAGAGAAAAAGAAAAAGAATGTTTATTTATAAAAAGGAAAAAGCCAACCAACCAAACAAAAAACCCAACAAAAACACCCCATTGATTGTGATCTAGCCATGCAGCAGATGTTTAGAAATGTTTTCACTGCAGTCAACACGAATTGGAAAAGATTCTATGCCACTAGCAAGTGTTGCCTAACAAAAAAAATTGCTTAGAGCATACAATAAATCTCTTTCTTTCTCTGGCAGACAGAAAATTACTTACCTGCAATAACGACAACCCAAGGCACTGCAATATCTGTCAAAAACATCTTTTCCTTGACTTCTAAGTACAAAAACCTTTCACAACTTCTGGCAAAAAGAACAATCTCCCCCTCCTCTCTAATACAGCAATCGAATGTTTGGTAGGATGTGATGGATTAGAGCTTCTGTCCAGCAATGTCACTTGATCTGAGGCCCTACGATGTCTGTTTTAATCAACAAACACACACATCCCCAGTTTCTCAAGGGAAAGTGGATATAACAGCTACAGGCATGTAGGACAACTTCCCTTTAGAGAGCAATAGAAAAGGTAAGTATTTGTTTTTCATTCCATCTCCTAACATGGATCTTCTTGATTAGAGAGCTGGAAGAAAAATTCTCAGAAACGTGACAGTCACATCCCAAAGGAAAATGTAAAAAGCACAAGCGTAAATCTCTTTGTAGCCACCACTAAAGCAATCACATCAGCTGAAATGTTTCTAATATAAGTTTCTGGGACCCATCTCCTTATGAGTGATGACAGACAAGAAATGTTTGCAGCAAACCTCTTCCAGCATTAGTAACAGCTTTAGCAGCATCCGTTTGTCAATTTTGACTGGCCCAATGGTGAGAGGAGCAGAATGGGATGCTCAGCTGTGCTAACGATCCCCAGCTGCGCTAATGAATTTTCAGCTCAGCTTGGTGAAAATCTGCTTCCCTCATCTGTACAACCCAGCTTTGAAAAATGCTTTAAAATCCTTGTGTTAATGATGTTGAGCAAGTGGCAGATTCAAGCACTAGTTATGTGTAGAATAAACCTTACATAAACAGACTCTGATTAAATAAAAAAAACTTTTCTAAGTTTCACTATCTGTTTTTCTATCATAGACATTCTTTCAATTTAATAGGAAAATTGTCCTTTACAAAGACATGAAAAAGGAGTGTAATTAAGGAGCTTGAAATAGTTTTTCTCATAATGAGTGAAAAATGAAACCATACATAATATTCTGTACATACTCTACACAAAGACTGTATCTACCCTTCTATAGCCACAGAAACCTCAGAAAAACTGCACTTTATATTACTTAAAAGTGTTAACATGCAATTAATTTTACATTTCTCCAAAGGAAGAAAGAGGTGCTAAGATGCCCATGAATAAATTCTTTTATTGTAAATGTAGCAAGGCACAGATTATACAGGTGGATTAATTTTCAGCGAGTCAAGACTGAATTCTGGTTATGTTAGAGATGAAAAAAAAAACCTGGTTGTTTCTTCAGTTGAAAACTGTCATTACTATAAATACCTGACCAACCTTTACAGCCCTCAGGCACAGAGGTGCCAGCATTAAAGAGTTCAAGATTTTTTCATAAAGTCCGCAAATCAAGCACTGAAAAAGCTTCTGGTTTTCTGCACCACATCAATTTATATTTTGTTTCCTCTAATGGTCATCTCACTTATATAAAAATGTAGTACTAATTTTTAAGTTAAGAGAACTGATGTAGGTAGTAGTTGTTAAACTCGTCCCACAATGACAGTAATATTGTTCATTTTAAATTTGGAGAATATTTTATTTTTTTATGCTAAACTTAATCTTTCCATGAATCAAAAATATGCATGACTCCTGAAACTACTGAAATAGCTTAGGGCTACACGGAGAAAATTCTACGTAAGGAAAAACCCATAAGGATACTTCCCAAACCATGAGAAGCCACACGTGTTAAAGGTTAAGAACTTGCAAATTCGTCAGAACAAACATTTTTCACAAGCAGAACTTCTGTTGGACAAGCAACATAGCGAGATGCTGCCAGACTTCAAAGATTAGAGGAAAGAATCATATACTGAAATTCCCAGAAAACTCAGCCACTTTTTCCACCAACCTTTACAAAGTATCGTCAACAACACCCACATTTCAGAGGCAAAAGATTTTTGGTTTATTTCCCTTCCAGTCGAAGTTGCTGTAATGCAGATCAGAACAGCAAATTTCAAGAGCATCATCACAATTTTTGGGACCCTTTTGACCCCCCTGCCACACTTCCAGGGAAAATAAAAACCAAACCAAACCAAAAAAAAGAGACCACCCAAGATAAACTCTGAATTTTTAAGCTTATGTAATAGTTTGGTTTGGAGGAAATTAAAATTTATACATTCCTGACACTAGATGCTATCTAGTACTGTCAGTTTACTACTGAAGCAGGAAAGTTTGCAGAAATTCTCTCATCTCAGACTAAATCAGCAGCATATGATACATCATTCAACAACCAAGATCCTCCAAAGATCTCTGCATTTTCTGAATGCATGAGTTTCACCATGCTTTACATAATCTGTCCATATTTAGTTGACAACTAATTCACAAAAATTCAATTTGATTAAAATATAGCTTTGAAGACAAGACTCTAGCCAGAGTTTGAGGAAGCAAACAGTGCTTTTTTCTCCAGATATGGCCTTTAAAACTACAGGATCAGCTCTTCTTCTACTCTCCCAACCTTCTCTGCCATCTTTAGGCCTTTCGGCAGGTGGGGTTCAAAAAATTCTCGAAAAAGAAAGGCTGGGCAAGAAAATTGTTGCAACAGCTTTCAGGAGGTCTTTACCTGCATTATATTATGGTGATTGCCTGTCTGCTTAGCCAAGAACCCACTTATTCCAGGTTTGCCCCACAGAATTTGGCCAAGCATACCTCCAATGTAATACTACCAAACAATTTATATAAACACTCCTTAACATTAACGTCTTCCATTAACATCTCCCCTACTCTATGCGCATTCCCAGTGTCAAAAGTCACCTAGCATGCCCAAAGATGAGCAAATCTCACAGAGTATCTTTCCTGCAAACACACTACTGCGAAACACAGAGATGAAATGCCCCAGACTTCAACAGAGACTTCAGCTCAACAGGCACTGCTCATCAAGCTGACACGAGCCATGGAAGCCCTTTCTCCAAAGCAACCAACATTGCTATGGAGCCCTAAGGAGATGTCACCCTGCCGAAGCCTGCCAAATGTGTTGCAGTTCTGACTGTTACTAAGTTGTGTCCATAGGAAAAAGTTTATCAATGCTAAGATGCCAGTATTTATTTCAGAAAAACGAGAGTCTAGTTTTCAATGAGTTTGCTTGTAAAAGAAGGTTAAAAAAAAAAAAAACAAACCGAACAAAACACGACAGCCTTTTTTTCTACAGTTTCTACAACACAGTGCAAAATTCACTGCCCAGTCTTTCCTCAAGGGAAAGATAATCACATGGGTGTAAAAGTCTAAGATTCCCCTAAATAAAATCAGGCATAGGAGGCTGGATAAAGGGTATTATTGCAGGGGCTGAGTGGAGGGAAGTACATGGTTCCACTTGGAGGTGCTCTCCATTTGCCAGTTGCCACACACAGAACTAACCAAGAATGGGATCCACAAGCTACACAGAAATATAATTAGAGGTGTCCAGTTCTTCAGGCAACGTATTGATCTATTCCAGTGATGCGTGCAATGGATGAGAGTTTCATCAAATCCTTTTCTGGACTGCTTTTCATCTCTACTTTTGACCACAGACAGGCCCAGAGGATTCAATTAAAATGGGCAACGATTTTTCCCGTTGTCGACATGAGAGGTAATAGAGGTAAATGTATTGCACATGACTTGAGAGCTTGTGGATCAATGGCGAGCCCATTTAGTCTGGCAGGAGGCACAAGCCTTGCACTGGAGGAGAGGCCGTAGACAGATTATAGCCTGCGAGAGCACTGACGACTCATCTGTACTCCTCGATAGCTAAAGGAGGAAAAATTAACAGGGCGGCTTGTGACGTGTTCCCCATTTCCTAGGAGCCACGTTATACTCCTTGACAGCAATTCTGGTGAGAAAACTGCAGTCTGCTGGAGCCATCCTTAACTGGTTCCCAGCAGAGATGGTGCCATGGATCTAATGAATGGTGCGAGTGCTAAACTTCGCTATTTTAAATTTGGTGTTTGCACACAGAGTGCAAGCCATGCTTGGCCAAAAGCCTGGCCTAACTTACGAGTGGCACTGTATGGGGCAATTCCAGACAAAGATCTCTGCTAGCATAGTATACTATACCCCTGGCAACTGGTGCAAAGCAACTCCTTGCCCAGCTATGCTGAGCAATTTAAAACCTGTGCACGGGCTTCCAGGCAGCACTAGATAGAGGGGACAGTGAAAGTCTGTCTCTGCACAGGCTCTATCTAACACAAACTTTTAGATATTTCAGGGCATAGGCCTTTGTGATGGGGTTTTATTTATGCTGAATCAGCATGAGTCTTAGCAACAGGGGTAACAGGTTGATAATAACCCTGCTGCAGATATTTCCTTGGCTGAAGTGTCAGTCTTCTGGGCGTGTAGTCAAATTGGTACCTGTCAGAAACGAGGCATGGCCAGAAGTTTAAAACTGATTTTACCTACCATCATTCATTCCAACAAATTCATCGTCTTGATTTATTTTCAAGATTTCATAACATTTTAGCAAGCCTAGGCATTGTGTGATGCTGAGTTTCCCAGCTGTCACCATTTTAAGTAGTTTTAAATCTGTTCACTGCCCTTCCAGAACAGGGACTTGCAAGATCCATCACTGTAACATTGTGGCAGATTGCTTGGGACAATTTTCTATTTCTAAATTTTTGTAGGGAAAGACTATCCTGAAACTGTCTCTCTGCGTTAGGAAGTATCCTGAAAGAAAGAAATCTAACTTCCATGGAAAGAAGCTTAGGTGGTCCAATATCAAAGGGTAAAATAATATGCAACAGTCAAAGGGATCATCTCAAACACAGCTATTTTCAGCAGCTGCATTCTACTGCAACAGCCACACAAGGCAAGCACTACCTTATAACATCAAGATTTCATACTATATAAATTCCACCAAGAAGTGGCACAGTTGTATGAAACTGTTGCTTCTATCTGGCGACTACTGTACTGTGGCTAGAGCAATGACTTTCACTCCAAATGTAAATGTTTGCAATTTATACAACATCCTATTTCCTCTCTTAGGTGCTAAAAGCAGTTGCAAAACACATTATCAACAACTCATTACTACTGAGCTCCTGGAAAAAGTAATGTAATGAATCCCCAAAGATATAGCCTCTATTACATATAATGGATGCACTTAAGTCATTCTTGAAAAAGACCAGCAAGCTCAAATAACAGCCTCAGCCTGCTAGGTAACATCTCTCCTGCAAAACTTATAAATCTGACCTCAAAGGAAGTAAGTTGTAGAATTTTTGAGACAATTTTAAAAAGTGCTCTTTTTTAAATCTCTACAGCTAAAATCAGGCAGAGGTTGACCAGGGATGAGAAAACCTATTGCAAAGGTCTATTTTGACACACAAACACCAATAACATGTAAGACCAATGCTGCAATTTATTAAGCTCCTTATCTCTCTCACACCCACTATATCCAATATATATACAATAAATCACCTGAAGCAGGTCAGCCCCTCGTAGCTTCTGACCTTGAAGTAGAGAGATTCAAACTTATTAACACCAATTCCAACTGATCCATACTGATCCCGTTTAATGGAAACAGTGAACTCTTGAAGATAACATTATATTACACCGATGTCAGTAAGATATCAAGCGTGCTTTTCCTATGCCTTCTGACATAAACTATAATGCTATCATTCTGAGTAAAGTGCAAAAAAAGGAAATTTCGGTTAACACAGGTATTTCTGGTTGCGAGTACAAGTCAGCACTTGAGAAATTCAGGCCAAAGGACAGCGCATATTAGTTTATTGCATAGTTGCACAGTGTAAGCCAAGCTACAAGCACATAACAAGTGCAGGGAAAGAAGAAAAGTTGGTTGGTGTTTTGTCAAAGAAAATGGTCAATAGCAGAAAAGTAGCACAAAGGAAATACCTTAAGATCTCGCCTTTCCAGATGTAAAAGCTCAGAGCCTCGGATGTCATGGCTGATGAAGATTTCTTTGTACTCTCCCAAACTGAGCAGATCCAGCCAAGCAGCAACTTCATCTGTGCCCCATTTTTGAACTACCAAAGTTAAGAGCAAAACCCCCTTAATTTCTACATGCTCAAATGCATCACAAGCAAAGGTTAGGCCAAAGAGAGTGGAAAACAGAGTAGAACTGCCGTGCTAGCAAAGGGAAAGGTTAGAGGTGTAATTTCCACAAAAACTGACAATTTTCTTTTTACATGCAGGTTACAGGTTAGCAGTTAACATGAGAAAGTATCTAAACAAAGTTGGGGTTCTTTGCTTTGCAGCCATGCTTTCAGCTTTACTCCAGTTTCTTCAGTAAAGCCTTTAAACCCTCATGTCCCAACAAATTCACATTAAACCATCTTAGGATCAGTGGCGCAAAGTCTAATGTTGTTCTGCTTTATACATTAATTTATTAGTATCATCCAGGGAGAGAAGCCTGCAAAAACTAATTAATATGTAAAATTAAAATAGCAACAATACCTCTAATATAGCAATGGCAGCAAGCAAGTCTGGTTTTAATTAACAGCTTATAGATTTCTTAATTAATGCAACTTCATTCTTTAAGCTACTGTGTTACATAGGCCATTAAGAAGCTCTCTGTAAAACATTGTTCTCTAAGGTTAGTTGCCCACATTAGTCCTAATAAGACCACATTTATTAAAAAAAATAGTTATGCTACTTATTGCTACAGTTTTGCAACTTCATTCAATACTGATCAGTTTTACAATGAAGTAAAACCTAAAGTCTAATCTAAAATCTAAAGTCTGATCAACAAGTGCAAGATTTTGCAGATTTTGACCAAAAAAAGAAAAAGATGTAGAAACAGTTTTAGGACCATCTGATCACTCTTTAACTCCTGGACATAATCTTAAGGAAGTAAGTTCATGGATAAGAGTGGGAAGAGAGGAGAGTGGAGTTTGTTCAACTTCTACTAATTAAAAAAAATCAATATTGACTGTCATGGCTTTTTGTTTGATTTGTCTAACTTGCTGAACTCAAAACCCATCTGAAACTCAAGAATAACTGGTTAATTAAACCAGTGTGATAAAAGCTACTGTGCACCTTCTAAAACTAACCTGAAAAACCTGAACTGGAGCTTCACAGGGGAAAAAATGTGTTTACCTACCACTTATATAGCTACGTGTTAATCACATGTAACCACTGGCAAAGACACAGGTCGTGTCACATGACGAAACTATCTAAATATTTTCTGAGTAGTTCTTTGGTTCATTTGGAAGTCTTGGGGTCTTACTGAATGCTTTCTAAATGCACTGAAAGAAACCTTCATCCTAATGAAGATGTCAGTTAGCTCAGTTGCTTTCCACTTTGACTACTCTTAGGTAGAATGCATCATTTCAGCTCTTAGAAAAAAAAAAACAAACATAAAATCACATTTTCCCCAAACGCTACTATTTTTCTTGTAATTTCAAAACACATACCAGGCTGAGGGCTGGTCTTATGCTTCTGAACTTTTTCTTTTTTAAACTTTGGCACTATGCGAAACACTGTACTTCTATTGTTTCTTTTAGCATAATCCAGAGAGGGATCCTGCATGAAAGAAGAGGCACAGTTATATTTAATTAACAGAAAACAACAGTGACATTACATGCTTAGTTGGTAATTCATAGTTAATCAAAAAACTAATACAAAATTTTACTTTCATAAAGAGCAACGTCGGGATTTAACTCTATACTTATTTCATATATATGTTTCAAATAACCATTCGAAACTTTTACATTCACAAAAGGGAACAAAATACACAAAAATGCCCCAAGCTTAGAAGCTTGTTCACAGCAGACAGAGAGGTTTCAGGATCACTACTGAAATTGTCTCTCCAGATCACGAGGGATTGTAACTTACTCTTCCCTATCAGAAGAAAATAAAGTTTGATTAGAAACAGGAACTATTAATCAAACTCACCTCATCATCATTAGGTTGAAAAACATAATAAAGCCAAGGTATCTCAGCAAGTTTTCTCAACTCTATTTCCACGCTGTGCAAAGCATCAGACAACAGCTCTTCATGGGGAGCTTCTAACTGCTGTTTATAAACAGGCCAGAAAAATAGTATCTTTAGTTTTGTTAACATATAACATTTAAATTTGGATATGCTGTTACTATACACAAACAGATGACTACTTCACAGTGAGTGTAAGCAAACAGTGAAAGCAAATAATCTTACCAAATTAAATTTTCCTTCAGAGACACATCAGACCACCCTGACACTACATTTAGTATGGTCCCAACCACAAAGGGATAACTGAGACAGCTGAGTCTCTTGGTGCAGACCAGCTAGACCTAGCCGTCAATCACTGTCATCATTCACCACACTCCAGAGTCATAGAACCCTAGAATCATTTTGGTTGGAAAAGACATTGAAGATCATTCAGTCCAACTGTTAACCTAACACTGTCAAGTCCACCTCTAAACCATGTCCCCAAGTACCTCATTTACACATCTTTTAAACACCTCCAGGGAGTCTTCAGAGAGCAGAAGTTATCAGATAACACCAATACAAGAACAGACTAGAAATTGAAGGGAGCAGCACAAGTGGAGATAAAACCTGACCAGAAAAACAAGAGCCTGGAAAATGTTTGTATGAAAAGCAGTGTGAAAAAAAAAAAAAAAATTGAATAGAGGGTAGTAAGTCTGAGTTATTCTTTGCAAATGTCTTCATATGATAGATGGCTCTCTCATGGTCAAGTAAGAGGAAACGGATCTTACCAAAGATGCTCCATTCCCAAAGGTCTTCCAGTGGTGACACAATACCCGCACCACCCCTTCTAAGTAGGTGAGACATGGAGTGACAGCCACTGCTGCTGGCTGAGGGTGGGAAGAAAAGGGACCAGGCATGGAAGAGGGCATGACTGCACTCCCAGATGGGAGACAAAAAGCCAAACATATCAGTAAAGGCCAGAGGAAAAGAAAGTGGAGCAGTCTAAAAAACTTAGGACTTTCTGACTTAGGGGAATTTGGCTCTATCAATGCTTTGAGAACCCCATGGGGATGGTGCCAGTCTTCCTTAAAACTCTGGTCTGGAAACTATTCTGCAGCTGTTGTGTGAGTCAAACCTGTGAGAAAAAGGTAAGGCGAACAGCTGACTCCTGGCAAAGCTGCTTTGGGCTTACCTGGGGTTGCTGAAACACCATTTTGGGGTAAAGTTTAACCATGGAACTCGTTGCTTGCAATCACTCATAAAGCAATCTGAACATCTATTTCTCTCTTTGAAGTAAAAGTAAGTCCCAAAGCAGTGCCGAATATCCTTTTGAAAGGCTCTAATTAAGCTATAGCCTAGTGAATGCATTTTTAAAAAGGAGTTGTAAGAGAATCTTTGATCTCTACTGCTGGAAAAAGATTTTGATGGTGTTGGGGTTTAGAGATAAATTACAAGCCCCCATTAGTTTATCCTACCTAAAAAAAGAAATATTTCCTTTGCTTCAATCATTTGCATATGTGACCTTCCAAAGGAGAGACCAGCTTTAGTAAGATATTGCTGTTTAGTATAGTAATATTGGAAATATAAGCTCCATCTTGCTATTCTGTTCTTTATTCTAAAGTTCACAGAATTCAGTGCCCATAAGCAGATTGATCTTTCTTTTGCCTTCCTGTTTTTTTTTCAATTTGAACAGTTCAGTTAATTTGGAGCACAGTGGAAGACCCACTTGTCTTTGAAAAAGTTACAACTTTTCTTGTGTTTTCATTTAAAAAAATATTTGAGTCACCTATTTTATATAAATGAACAAAGCAAAGAATTCTCTCTTTCTCAACAAGCACTTATCTAATTGCTTGATTCTCAAAGGAAAACATTTCACATGGGGACCAAACAACTCTCATCTGATGGTGAGAAAGTGCATACCTTGGCAATATTGCTCCTGAAGTAAACAATGACATTTTGTTAAAGGAAGAGTCAGCAATTCAGGGTAAATTCTCTTCCCACAATGCCTTGGAAAAGGTTCTTATTTCCAAGGTGGAAATTAACACTATGAATGAAACAATGAAAATAAAGGATTTCTTTTTCAATTCCTTCCCAAATTAAATTTTTAATATGAAAATATTTTATTTCAGTGAGCTTGGATAATTTCATTCAGTTGAAATGAAACATTCTGCCATACTTCTCCCTTAATACTCTGGAAAACTGAGCTCTGTTCTAAACTGGAAATGCTTTCTAAAAAGCCAAAATTGAAATAGTGTAGTTGGAAAAACATCTAGACAAAAAATAGTGGTTTTTATTTTTTACAAACTGTATTTCAGCCATAACCATCTGGGAGATTCCACAAATCAGCTTCACTGTCCCCTGCCATCATATCACTAAAAATTGTATTTATAGCTAATTCACTATTTGTTTTCATCTAGCTAATACTGTTTTATGAACTTTGTTAATCATATCTTACAAGAAGTGGCAGGAATCATAGTTTCCTTGCATATGTATTTGCATTTCTTTTGTCTCCTTCAGGAGGCATAATAGAAAAACTCAAGAGCCATTAAATGGCAAGAAAAAAAAGCTTACCAAGTAGTATCTATAACAAAGGCATCAATTTACTGCTATCAGGAGCTTTGATCACAGAAAAGAGGGGTGAGGGAGAATTGAAGAGACAAAAAATAAACAGGAGGATACTAAAGTAAGAATGTCTGTCTTTGTCAGATGAGAAAGATAATTTGGAGAACAGCGTATGATGGCAGTGGCTGATGTATCGAGCAAGACCTGACATTCCATGTGTCTCTATTTTAATCAAGAAAGGGACCAACATACATGTAGCTTCAATATTTATAAAATACATGACAATAAGGTTAACTGGGGTGTCTTGTTATTGTGACTGTGAAATACTGTTCTAAACAAGCACAATGTCAAATGAGTGCAATGGACAACTCTGAAAGATTATCTCATTATCTTCCAAATGGCCTTTTTATTAAAAAATGGGTTTGATGCAGACCCATGAAGACATTTGCACAAACCATAAGGAGAAGCAGAAATAGAACACGTAAAAATCAAAAATGGACAAATGAATAAAATTAAGCTTCAGAGCCAGAACAAGGGACCACCCCCATTCTAATACACCCCAGGATGCCATTGGCCTTCCTGGCCACAAGGCCACAGTGTTGGCTCATGGTCATTCTGCTGTCCACCAGGACCCCCAAGTCCCTTTCCCCTATGCTGCTCTGTAATAGGTCATTACCCAACTTATACTGGAATCTGGGGTTGTTCCTACCCAGATGCAAGACTCTACACTTGCCCTTGTTATATTTCATTAAATTCTTCCCCGCCCAACTCTCCAGCCTGTCCAGGTCTCGCTGGATGGCAGCACAGCCTTCTGGCATATCAGCCATTCCTCCCAGTTTGTTGTCATCAGCAAACTTACTGATAGTACACTCTATTCCCTCATCTAAATCACTGATGAATATATTGAATAATACAGGTCCCAGTACTGACCCTTGAGGCACTCCACTAGATACAGGCCTCCAGTTGGACTCTGCCCCATTGACCACGACTCTCTGGCTTCTTTCCTTCAGCCAGTTCTCAGTCCACCTCACTACCCAATCGTCCAGACCACACTTCCTCAGTTTAGCAGCAAGGATGCTGTGGGAGACCGTGTAAATGCTTTACTGAAATCAAGACCGACCACATCCACTGGTTTGCCATCATCTATCCATCTTGTTATGTCCTCATAAAAGTCTATGAGGTTGGTTAAGCACAACTTCCCCTTGGTGAAGCCATGATGACTGCCTCTAATGACCCTCTTATCCCTGATATGCCTTGAGATGGCACCAAGGATAAGTAAGTTGTTCCATCACTTTCCCAGGGACGGAGGTGAGGCTGACCGGTCTACAGTTACCTGGGTCCTCCTTCTTGCCCTTTTTGAAGACTGGAGTGACATTTGCTTTCTTTCAGTCCTCAGGCACCTCTCCCGTTTCCCAAGACTTGGCAAAGATGATGGAGAGTGGTCCAGCAATGACCTCAGCCAGCTCCCTCCGCACCCACGGGTGTATCCCATCAGGACCCATGGATTTACGGATGTCCAGATTGCCTAACTGGTCCCTAACCCAGTCCTCATCAACCAAGGCAAACTCCTCCATCGTCCTGCCTTCCTTTGGGGCCTCAGCGGTATGGGGCTCCTCAGGACAGTTTCCGTCAGCACACAGACAAAGAAGGCATTCAGTAACTCTGCCTTCTCTGTATCTTCTGTCACCAGGGCACCCACCTCGTTCATCAGTGGGCCTGCATTGCCTCTGGTGTTAGTTTTATCTGCCGTGTATTTGAATAAGCTCTTTCTGCTGTCCTTGACCCCTCTCACCAGGTTTAATTCTAAGGAGGCCTTAGCTTTCCTAGTTGCCTCCCTACACCCTCTGACAATAGCCTTATGTTCTTCCCAAGTAGCCAGACCTTCCTTCCATGATCTGTAAACTCTCCACTTCCACTTGAGTTTGTCCAGGTGTTCCCTGTTTAACCACGCAGGTCTCCTGGCTCCCTTCCTTGACTTCCTACATGTCAGGATGCTCTTATCTTGAGCTTGGTAGAAGCAGTCCCTGAACACTAACCAACTATCTTGGGCTCCTTTACCTTCAAGTACCCTTCCCCATGGGATTTCCCATAGCAATTGCTTGAAAAGGCCAAAGTTGGCCCTACTGAAGTCCAGGGTTGTGATTCTGCTTGCTATTCTGTTCCTGCCACATGAGATCCTGAACTCCACCATCTCGTAGTTGCTGTAGCCAAGGCAGCCCTCAACCTTTACCGCTTCAACCAGACCCTCCTTGTTAGTGAGGATGAGATCCAGCAGCACACCTCTCCTAGTTGGCTCATCCACCATTTGCATCAGGAAGTTATTGTCAATACACTGGAGGAACCTCCTAGACTGTGGCTGGCCTTCCAGCAAACATCAGGGAAGTTAAAATCCCCCACCACAACCAGGACCTGTGACTGTGAGGCTGCTCTCAGCTGTCTGCAGAAGGCCTCACCAACTTCCTCACCCTGGTCTGGTGGCCTGTAATAGACATCCACAACAGTATCACCCCTGCCAGCCTGCCCCTTAATTCTCACCCACGGACTCTCAACTCGCTCCTCATCCACCACTGGACAGTACGTAATACATTGTAGTTGCTCTCTCATGTAAAGAGTAACTCCACCACCATGCCTGGCTGGCCTGTCTTTCCTGAGAAGGACATAGCCATCCATGACCATATTTCAGTCATGTGAGCTGTCCCACCATGTCTCCGTAATTGCCACCAGATCATAATCACCTGACTGAACACAGGTTTCTAACTCCTCCTGCTTGTTCCCCATGCTGCGTGCACTGGTGTACAGGCATTTCAGAGACCGAACTGAGCACACTGATTTCACGCTAGGGTATGGGAGGCCTCCCAGTCTTCATCAATTCTAGAGTGCTGTCCCACCGGTGCAAGCCCAGCTATAACTCCATCCCCCTTTGAATCTACTTTAAAGCTCTAGAAATGAGCCTTGCTAATTCCTGCCCCAGCATCCTTTTCCCCTGTGAGATTAAACTCCCACGCATCACTGTCCGGACTGGTGTCTTATAAAACCAGCCGTTATCAAAGAATCCAAAGCCCTGCCTGTAGCACCAGTCTTGTAGCCAAGCATTTATGGACTGAATTATTCTATTCCAGCCCACGTTGGCACCTGAAAATGGAAGTAGGGAAGAGAAAATATCTTGTGCCCCAGACTCTTCCACCAACTGTCCCAAGGCCTTGAAATCTTTCTTCATTCCCCTCAGACTACGGGATGCAGCTTGCTCCCCACCTGTCTGGAAGATCAGTAGTGGGACAGATATCTGAAGTGAGGTAAGATGGGATGGATGCCAACCTAGGACAAGAATTCATAACTCATTCCAACCCAAACCAGAAATGCAGTGCAATATCCTCCAACTGGCCTTACAGAGCTTCTCGTAGCATGTCATAAATCCTGTGCCAATTTAAAAAATCAGCAAAAAACAAATCACAGATAGTCTGAATGAGGAAATAAACCCATGTGTTTTGTGACCTTACCAAAGGCACTCTGCCTACTAGCAGAGATTCAGTTTCATTATGTAGGGCCTTCACATTCACAGCTATCTCCATGGCAGTGTTTCTGGTAAGGCTCTAGGGAATAAAAAGCATGAAAATTATTTGAAGTGATGCAAGTCAGACTGAGAATAAGTACTTTGGGCTTACAGCACAGATCTTAAGTGTCGTGTCTTAGAAGGAATACATCAATTTATCTCTACACTGACAACTTCTTCAGCACTGAGAAAAGAACAAAAATGTAGTATGAATTTATTTTCTTTTCCTCAACTTCATTTAATCTGCCCTTATGCAATCCTGAAGATCACCAAGTGACCAGCCACCTGTGAGATGTATTCACGATTTTTATGGATGACAAAGGCCAGCAGAAAAGTTGTGGGCCTCATTTAATGACTGTTGAACCAAATTGTTCACCTTATCCTTAGCAGAAGTAAGCTCTTATCCATATTTCAAAAAGGTTAACTAATATATTTACCATATGAAAATTTATGTTAGATATAGACAGTCTCTACCTAATTAATCTTTTTTGTGTGTGTGTGTGTGTGTGTGTGTGTGTGTGTGTGTGTGTGTGTGTGTGTGTGTTCAAACCCTGAAAACATCCAAATTGTCTAGTGTGAAGAGACAATCCAGGAAACTAATTTCCTCTCATCCCCTTTGCATTCTCTGCACAGTGCCTGGATAACAATTAAGCATGAAAATTTCCACAAGAATCGACCTATATGTAGTAACATTTGTTGAGCCATTGTCATGCCTCCACTGTGTGTCTGGGGACTTGCCCACACAGTTATCTGCAAGCAGATGTGAACTTAGCTTACTTTCCCTATTTTTTTTGCTGTTTGCTGGCCCAAGTTTGCTTTATTCATGCTCAGAGCTACATTGGTACACCACCTCACTTGATCTATTAAGCACTGCTGCGGCATCGCTTTGGGATGATCACCCCTGGCTGTGGACCAACGTTGCAGATGAGGTGAATTCTTGACTGCTTCCAAAAGGCAACAGACACAATCTTACTGTGCCAATCATCCAAACTCCCTATCTCCCTTTGACTGCTCACTTCTCCCTGCAACAACACCCAGAAAGTCTGCATTTTAAGCGTCATTACTGCCCCTTTCTAAAGTCCCATGTTCACAAAAGAGAGTATCAGCTGGGGAGGACACTGATGAATGCGGAAACTGCATCTTCTGCCTTCTCAGGTGTCACATTGGCCTAACATCAGGGGGGGACTCTCCTCTTTAATACTCTTCTGTAAAAAGGCAGTTCTCCTAACTCCCATTCCTGGTATTATTAATACATTTCAGAATGATTGAGCCTGATCTCTACAAATTCATCAGCTATGGGGTGTTCCTCTCTGCATGTGAAGGGTTGAGATCCCTGCTGCTACACAGAGCAGTACCTTCAAAATCGGAACTTTCCCTTTACTTTCACCTTAGAAAAAGTGGCAAAAAAGGGGAGAAGATACAGCACCCATTCACCTGTTAGGCAATTTCATTTAAATTTGATCATCTGTATGTACATTTAGGAGCCTTGTTTATCAAAAATTTCACGAATTATCATCCAGCTTTTTTTAATACGGACACAGAGAGTACAATACAGTTCCCGTGTCACAAGCTTTTGCAGGCAGATATTATAGCTTATTTCCTTATACAGATCCTATAACTTATTTATTTATAAATAAATCTCTGTTCTTCCTTTACCTCAGGAAACCTCGGGTTGGCTTTATTTAATGCATGCGAACACGCATTAACAGCATGAGCAAGCTCCTGCTCCAAGAGGCCATGTATTTTTGCGGCTTCACAGATCCTACAAAAATATTAAAAAAAGAGAGAAATATTTCTTATTCTTTTTAAAGAAAAATTCTGAAGAGTACACTTTATCAGATGAGAAAATATACAAAGATACGTTTCACAAAACACTTTCCAAAAAATACACTGCTTTATAACAAAAGTTGAAATACAAGTATCTCTTCAAGCAACATGGCACCTCATGTAAATGATATCCATCACACAGAAGACTTATTTTGCTGTGAAATACTGAAACACATTTTTTTTGTCTTGCTATGCCAAAATTGTACCAAAAATGTTGGGGCTTTTAATTTAAATAAACAAAAGAGGAAAATCCTGGCACGTTAAGATAACTGACTTGAAGTTATTTTAAAAACCATGACACCTTTTTCACAAGGCATATCCTTCAGATGTGACAGTAAAATGGGCTGCAATTATCTGAGATTCTGGGAGGTCCATCTGTAATTACAACCTCTGGATCACCTCTAGAACAGTAAAGTTTTTAAGCTGTCTTGGCTAAACTTCACTTCGGGTAATTTATAATCTAAATTAGTCCTCTATGACTACTGAGTCACCAGTACAGTTTATGAAAAGAATATGTAGTTCTTTAACTCCTTTCTTATCAATGCAACTCAATGGATTCCTTTCAGTCTCCTTCCAGTGGTGCCCAACGATAGGATGAGGGGCAACAGGCACAGACTGAAGCACAGGAGGTTCCATCTGAATACGAGGAGAAACTTCTTTACTTGGAGGGTGCCAGAGCACTGAAACAGGCTGCCCAGAGAGGCTGTGGAATCTCCTTCTCTGGAGACATTCAAAACCCGCCTGGACACCTTCCTGTGTGATCTGCTCTGGTGAACCTGCTTTAGCAGGTGGGTTGGACTGGATGATCTCCAGAGGTCCCTTCCAACCCCAAACATTCTGTGATTTCTTGACATACTCCAAGAACCGATCTTGGTGCTTAAGATAATTTGTAATCATAATGAACTGAGTAGCAACTTTATAAAACATTCTGATTTTTAAAAAATGCATTTCTTAAAAATTCTAGTGTTTTGTTTGTTTTTGTTTGCTTATTTGTTTGGTTGGTTTGTTTTTTGGTTTTGTTTGGTTGGTTGTTGTTGTTGTTGTTTGGTTTTTTAATTTTGTGGAGTGTTTGGTTGGTTGGTTTTTGTTTTCCCCCCGTGGAAAGTTCAAGTGTGTTCTTTATTAAAATACTCGCATCTCAGAAAGAAACTAGTTCTTGAAAATAAGCAAGGCTGTGGGATCAGTTTTATACCATTGGCTCACCATCATCTCAAATCATTTAAGTTACTGAACTGTGCAGGGACACAGAGATGAGTATTTTGAGCATTAGGAATGAAACAGAAAGCTGGCAATGTGGGCTCTTTAAATGTTGGTGTCTTTACTGTTTACTTGTACAATATTTTAAGAAAACTTTCAAGTTTATTGAAAAGTGCTCATCCTTCTGAAATTCTGAGTAACAAGGATTTAAAGAGAAATAAAGTCAGGAGAAGTTAAGGTCAGGTGGATAAATCCATACTTTTGACTTCTAAAGTTGACTTCCAAAGTTTTTTTTTTCAAGAAATATGTATTTGCTTTTGCATCAAATAAGAAGTTACAATGAAAAGCCTCTCTGCAGAGATGTTTTCCAGTTTTCCATTTCCACTGCTCCTTCGAAAAGTTGGTTTTCATAAGAAAAAAATATGAAAACACACAAAAATAAAATTACAGAAATACCTAAGAAAAGCATACTTAAGCTAAGCCTCAAAAATAAAATAAAATAAAGTTTAAAAAATTAAACAACTGATAGAGTGGCAACTAAACATTAATCAGAAAATGGAAAATATACACTTCTATGTATGCATTTGCATGAATAATTCAGTCTTGGTGTATAGGCTGCCAATTCAAACTTATTAATTTTACTGTACCTGGTAATAAGTTCTTCTGCAGCTTGTGAGCACAGCTGGATCTGTGCAACTTCTTCTTCTGCAGCCAACTCAACAGCCTGCTGAGGGTACAAGGGAGATCGAATGACAGGTTTACAGGAATCATACTTCTGTTTGTCTTCCCAAGACTTCAGGGTGTTTTCAAAGGCCTAATCAAAATGAATTATACATTCAGTATTCTTACTTACTTTAAAAAATAATTTTATGCACATTTTAATGTCTATAAGATTTTAATTGAAATTAATTTAATAAATAACTTTTAAATTTTATATAAATAATACAAGCCCTATAAATCATACAAACTCTGTAAATAATGACATGAAACTTAATATTTTTGAAACTTAATATAGAGAATTAGTAACTTCTGAAAGCTCACTTTCTCTCCCTGCTTTATCCTCAGTAAGCGTCTCTCAAAACAATAAGAACACAAAAACAGTGATAACACAAGCATGGATAGTAAGATCCAAATCTGAAAGTAATAAAAGATTCAAACCTGAAAAATGTTGTGAAAAAGGTAACAAATTTACTAAATATAGTTCGAATGCCATTAATTTCACCCTACATTCACCATCCAGTTACTGGATGGAGAACTGAAGGGCAGTTACACCTTCTACTCAGTAATCCCAGACAAGCATGAACTCTCCTGTAGCTTTTGACTGGGTTGACTGGGCTCTGCCGATGGCTCTTCTGTCTGAGACTGGGTCATGGGGGAGAGGGTGGATTAGTGGGACAGAGAGAGACACAAGAGAAATCTGCAGAAAGTCATTCTGAAAAAAGTTATAGAGGTTTGCTTTCTCTCCCTGAGAAGGAAGGAAGAAAAAGGGGGAGGGAAGCAGAGAGAGAAGGTGAGAGAGGGAAAGGAAAGGAAAGGGAAAGGAAAGGGAAAGGGAAAGGGAAGGAAAGGAAAGGAAAGGAAAGGAAAGGAAAGGAAAGGAAAGGAAAGGAAAGGAAAGGAAAGGAAAGGAAAGGAAAGGAAAGGAAAGGAAAGGAAAGGAAAGGAAAGGAAAGGAAAGGAAAGGAAAGGGAAAAGAGAAAAGAGAAAAGAGAAAAGAGAAAAGAAAAAAGAAAAAAGAAAAAAGAAAAAAGAAAAAAAAAGAAAAAAGAAAAAAGAAAAAAGAAAAAAGAAAAAAGAAAAAAGAAAAAAGAAAAAAGAAAAAAGAAAAAAGAAAAAAGAAAAAAGAAAAAAGAAAAAAGAAAAGAGAGAGAAAAAGAGAAAGAAAGGAAAGAAAGAAGGAAAGAGGAAAGAGAGGAAAGAGAGGAAGGAAGGGAGGAAGGAAAGGAGGAAGGAAGGAAGAAGAGGAAGGGAGGAAGGAAGGCAGGAAGGGAGGAAGGCAGGAAGGGAGGAAGGCAGGAAGGGAGGAAGGAGATAAAATCTTGACCATTCTTACTATACATCAGTAAGAATAGAGGGATAGCACTAATAAAAGTGATAAAAGCTAAAAAAGAGCTCTGTCACTTACACAAAAGAACAATTCTCTATCCAGCTTATTACAGAAATTATATAACTGTAAGTAATTATAGAAGTTATGTAAATAATTATAAAACATTTTTGTAAGCACTGTTTTTCGTTCATGTTGTAACTGAATCAAATTATTACAGAAAACAATGTTAGTGACGGTATCTCGTAACACACTTTCTGCAACATACTCTGTCTCGTGTTAGCATCTGAGCTCTGTTTTTATGTATGATCTTAATAACTCCTGGGGGCTGGATCCATGCCTCTCCATCAACTTGCACTGGAACCCCTTCATCACCAAGTATGGTGATCTTCACAGACCGACACTGGAAGAGAACAAACACATTATTTTACAGAGCAATAAATATTAATGAAACTGACGGGCCACCTGAAATATCTTAATTACTAGGAGCTGTGGCTTCCCTCCAGGACTGCGTCAAGGATGAAGCGCTTTTATACTTCATTCATCATGGAAGACAATTTGTTACCCGTTAAAATTAAAACAATGTCAGCGCTTTATTAATGTATAGGGTGGTGGTCACCAAGAGCACCGCTACTTGCCAGTGTCCCAAACTGCTGCCAACCGTGTTGCGTGTTTTCAAGTCAGAGACAAACCTGAGCTATCCTGTGGTGCTGCAGTTTGATGACTCTGGACACTGCCATCTGCATGCTGCCAAATACCGCAACAACTTCCAAGATTTTATCATCAAATGATGGAGCCCCAAATATCTGAAAGGAAAAGAAAATATTCCATCTTTGATGGTTAATCCAGTGCTTAGATTGCCTGTTCAATGAAACAGATTCATTTACTATTTGTTTTCAACATTTAAATACTCTTATTTACTGCAGAATAACTACACTTCCTCCCAAAAGCCACAGGAGTGAGATGCCATAGACAACAGGCAAGTATGATTTTAAAACAGCAATGCTAATAGCATTTCAAATATCTGAATGACAGGGCATATTCTTATAAAGGCAGGATGGCATGTTTCAGCGTGCAGACTAAGAAATGTTTTTCAAGGCAAGATGAAAAGCCGATTCAAATCTCCGCTTGGTTAATGTCCTTCATATCTAAGAGGTACTTGAAGTTAAGAGGAGTAATGGTGTATTTTTTTCTCAGAAGTGCTTATCTTATATTCTGAATTCTCTGGAAACCAACATCTGAGTCCACACTTGGCTTTGTTAAGCACAGCTTTCATGCTGAAGAGGATCTTGTTTGTGCTGTATACAGTTATCCACTGTAAATATGAAAACTGCTTCTGTGTGGAACAAACATCCTGATATCCAGCCAAAACACCAAATTTCCATGAGCTTACACAGAGTACAGGAAGTCTCACAAGTGCCATTGCTAGCTGGTGCCCTGCGGTGGAATTCAGCCACATCATGGGGCAAGTCTTAGGCTTGACTTCAACTTGACCATTTCATCCCAATATGCAATAGGGAGCAACTACAGAGAAAAACCATCAGGAAAAATGACTCCAGTAAGAGTTTAATGGGTAGAAAGATCACCTCTCTGGATGGTACTCAGACCATGCCAGCTGGTGCCATGGGCAGAGTAAGCTGCATCAGAGACACCTGAGACAAGAGTTCCTGGAGGTGAAGAATACAAGGGTGCAGACCCAGGACTGTGTAATCTAGATAGTGTCTGCAGCAATGGTTTGGGGAGGGAGAGGATGCGGAACAGGCTGAAGGACTTTGATCCCTGCTGCCCACCAAGCCAGCAGGAGCCTTCACCTCCGTGCAGTGAGCAGTGGCTCTGGCCAGGAGGCTGAGGAGGCCTTCTCAGGGAAAGGGCTGCACAGCACAGTTGCTATATTTTGGCACCACATCCAGGTGATGTTTCCCTTCAGAGCATCCCAGGCTTGCACAGATAGGTCTTGAACAGATCGGCGTCAAAGAATAAAAGGGCAATTTCACTTGGTCTAGTGTGTTTTGAAGCAAAAGGTTTCTCCATCTGAGTTTTTCCAATTTCCATGGAACTTTTTCTGTTTTCCGCATGGGGAGGTGAATGTCTTAAAAAGAGCAAGATGGTGATTCTATTATTCTAAGGTAAAAAGTATGGAGACTCCTTGATCCAGCTTTAGCAGCTATAACTGACATCTACTGGGATAGTTCTGAATGGATTAAGAAAAAGTAGTTGTACAATTTCATGATATTTTGTGTTTCCATTTTAGCAAAAGGATGGGCAAACCACAACACAATCTGCTGTGTCTCTCCAACAGCAAGGCATGTCTGTACTGAAAAACAACCGTACTATTATCTTTTTTCTTTAATATAAAGCCAAACAAGTCTCTAGAGATCAACATTTAAGAAACAATTCCCTCCTTTTCTGTTGCAGGTCATGTTTCCAGCCTGTCTTCTGGACACTGAAAAGCCATGCCTAAGCAAGCCCTTCTCAAGTTGGTCAGCATGCAGCTGCCCTGCTTGGCTCAGTTATGTTTCAGGAATAGTTGCATCTGTCAAGGCAAGGTCTTTCTTTTGTCCTGATAAGTAGAACCAGCAGCACTTAATATCAACACCACTTCTGATGATCAGTCACTCAAGAATACACTAAAGCCACGAATTATGCTCCTAACTCCATCCAGAACAAATGTGTCACTTTGCTGGCACATCTGATCACCAGAAGACTAAGAATATCAGCAAATTTTCTCCAAGACACACACACTTGCTTTGTACTGGTATGACAGCTAGGACAGATCTTCTCTCGCAGTGAGGCAGTCCAGGGAGAAAAATAAACTCCTGAGCAGGAGCTGAGCAGACGTTAGAGATGCTTTCAAGTTATGAATATGAACATGCAGTATATAAAAACTTCAGATATCCATAGCCAAATATAAACACAACTGCCATCCCCTGACAAACACAAAAAATACGAACAAGACATTGAGGTAAGTTTAAATATTTTTTGTGACTTTTATATATGTGTATGTCTGTGTATATATAAGGAAAGGATAATAACTCACAAGAAACCACAAGCATTTCGGAAAAAAAAATCCTGAATTGTCTACATTAAAATCACAAGCTAATTTGCAACTACAGTTTTAGGTGATCCAAACCTCATACCCACTATATCAGGACATGCAGAATTAGGATAATCTGCTGATAATTACAATAGTCACACTGTGCGTGAAGTGGATGGCAGCAGTAAGACTTCTTCAAGTTGTAAGACATTTAGGTATCCACGTACCATAACATTTCTTAGGAGATATGAGGAAGAGGGGGAAAAAAGATATCTTAAAATATTTTGGAAGCTCATTGAAAATAATATTTAAAAAACAGATTACCAGTCCCACTAAATTATCAGTCACTAAATGAATCATTTCTCATTTTCTGAATCACCATCCCTTAGTCCAAATTTGAAGAACAGGAGGAAAATTCAGGTATTAACCATGAGTGATTATCCTTGTCCACCTTGCTTATTGTTAGAATATAGCAAACAGGGGAATCTGTGCTTTGAGAAACCTTATTTACAGGTATTTGTAAAACAATATAGAAAGAAACTATTTGTGTATTTTTTTATAAAATTAGTTTCTAAAAATACTGTCTCATAGAGCCAATAAAAATCATTATGTCTTATTATGAAGTGGACATGACAAAAGGCAATAGACAGAGAAAAACCATAGCATATATTTTCAATTAAAAAAATAAACAAGACAATACAGTTTAACCTCCCTGAATAACAGTTGCTATCCAAACTATATGCTACTACTATTAAATGCAAAGAGCACTTCATGGTATTTATTGCTGGTTTCGCCCAGAAGGTTAGTTTTCTTTCATGTTACTCACATCATCTTCTTTGGTTCCACCCCAGAAATTAGTCCCACCAGCATAGCTGGGAATGTTTAGCACAGCTATGCCCTGCAGACTTGGAAGGGGGATGTACTGTCCGTCACACTGTAATGGATAAAAGATCATTCAGTATATAAATAATGTGATAAAAGTAATCAGTCATTTTTAACACATGAAGCTTCAACAGAGCTGGCAGAGGAGGACAGAGTTGTTAATGGGTTTGACACAAGCCTATTCCACTCACGCTGTGAAGCAGCTCCAATACAAACCTCCATTTTCACATCCCTTATTGTGAAATTCCTCCTGCACTTAGACTATGTTCTGTCTATCTAGGAATAAAAATCTTTTTGCAATGAAAAAAGCTACCTCCCTGAGTGTACACAGTAAGATCACCATAGACATTACAAAAAGCTTCATTTACCCATTCAATGACTAGTTTTCCATCATATATTTGCACTCCTGAAATTGCAATACACTCATCATTTAGGTAAATCCATTGGGGTAGAAGGGGTGGAAATTAAAAAAAAAAATCCAAGACTATTTCTAGCATAGCCACAAAGATGTAGTTAAATGCAAGTGTTATTAGCGCTGTATGCTTGGCTTCCTGTAAAAATAACTTTACTCTCCTCCCAAAAGTGCAAAGGTAAATCTAGGACTGACCCCACAGCTGCTACCCTGGTTTGTTACTCAGTTGTTGACTTGCTCCTATGACCGTTCAGTCCTTCTTTCTAACCACTTCATCCTCCAAAACCCATATGCAACTCCCAAGTTGCTCAACGCGATCATGGGATGCTGTAGGTCAACCTACTTATGGCCAAGAGTAGATTTACATAATCAGTGAACTAGCTCTTGACTTCCAGCAGTACCATTGCCTGCCGAGGCGAGACAATGACCTCAAACCACTCCCCTGGGCTAACACGTGCCATCCTGCTTGAAGCAAGTTGAAAATAAAAGGTCATAAATGCAGGTGTCACTTTGGGGATCACGAATTTGCAGGTGAAGCTGCCTTTGAAGAAGATTGCTAGATGACCGCTAGTTGCCAGTCCCACAGAAGGATCTTAAAATCATACAAATGAAATGGAAATCCTCAGGAAATAAGGACAAAATCGGTAGCAATTTTATCAGCAGGAGAAAGAGATGCAAAATCATTTCCAGAGTATGCTTAATGCTCTTTTTATGATTTAATCTCAGCAATAAGACAGAATTTAACATTTTAATAAAAATGTGACAGTATCCAAAATATGCTGTGATATTAATAGATGCCTCACAACCACTTCTATTACAGCAGAGGTCTGCCTCCAGTTCCTGAAATTGATATTTTTAATTTCCAATACTTTGGACCTCATCACACGTTTTAGCATAAGGCTAATACTATGCAAGGCAATTTCTACTTCCTGGTTTATTTCCAGAAATATTAAAAAATAATTATAGAAAGGTCAGATTTGAATGCTTTATTGAATCTTATTTGAATCTTAGTGAAAAGATCCTTAAATTAGAATTCTATCTGCAGCATACATAACGTTCTTTCCTGTCATTATATTTGCTAACTACTGCATAATTCTTTGATAATTACTCAATCCTTAGATAACAGCAATCTTCTGCTGCCAGAGAAAATCCTCCTAGATCTCAGAGGAGTGAGAAAGAGTTCCAGTAACTTGAAATTATTCTTTCAACTTAAAAAGCTATCTTCACATAAATATCATGAACTTCCATATGAAATACTTACGATGACATAAAAAGAGAAATTACATATGTTCCCTGTCAAAATCCAGCCTAGATACTCTTTGGGTGAAAATAACTGTAACTGTCCCATTTGGTAATCATTTACAGCACCTTCAAGTTCCCAGTATCATGAAGAAAACTTAGATTAAATGGCTGAACTTAAAAGACAAAACCCCTATGTTTAGATCATTCACACTGCATTTGTTGTTGCTGTGATAAAATCTTGTTTCTTTTGTGTGAATGTCTCCAACACCTATTAAAGAACATCTCTACCTGTGTAGCTGGGCTTCTTGTGGTGCACATTCAGAACCTCCTCTCTTCTGTCAGGAATTTTTGACTAAGATAACCTGTGTGTTCTCCCTATAAGTGTAATCAAGTTTTCAGATAGTTTAACCTGAAGGATTAAGACTCCTTATCTCTTTCCTTCTGTTTAGTGCATATTTGTTTCTGTTGTCTTTAGAACCTGGTTTCCCCTTTGATGCAGTGAACATCAAGAAACATAGCCTACCTAATTTCTAATTTTTTTTTTAAACCCAGTAACTACAAGAAACATTATACTGGGTATTTTGGGATATTTAAGTACTGACATTTTACTCAAAAAAAAAAACCAAACATCTGGGGAACCACCTTTTACATAGCACATTTTTAAACAGTGCCTTTGAGACCAGCTTGGGTTGACATAAGAACTCCGAAAGGTTTCAAGAGGAAGCCCAAATTCTTCACTACACATGGTAGAAGCAAGAAAACAATTCTGCCCATAAATGAAATTTACCTCAAGTTGAACTTTTTGTTCTAAGTTCTTGTAAGTTCTCTGCAGTAGCTCTTTTGTGCCAAGAACTCCATACCACATCATGTTTTTTGTCCGACTTCTGAAAATAAGTAAAGCAAAATTCACATATTGAAATTCAGACATTATTATGCCTTGCATTGGTACGATGAGAAAAATTTAAGAAATTCAAATAGAGATAAGGAAAATAAAATAATCGAAAGGTCTTGGCTTTGTCACTGACAATTATATTACCTGCACTTTTCAGGGTGCTCCTCTCGCTTGTTATTAAATTCTAGTGAAATTTTTGCATCTAACCCAATTCCAAAGTAGTTGTTCATGACACATTTTTCTGAATACCCCTCCCTGTTAGAAGAAAAGAGATAATCAGGTGTACAGCTGGACAGCACATGGACACGCAGAGCTTTGACCAAGATTACGGCTGGTGTCAGAACAGATACCTTAACCAGGAGACGTCAAGAGATGTTTCCTCTGAGTCTCCCTGAGGAAACCCAACAGCAGTCGAAGAAACTGCTTTTATGTTTATGGGGACACTCTTCTTCCTCCACCAGGAAGCGCCCAGAACTGCTTCAACATCTTGCTGGTGGCTGAGGTTGCGTTCAGACCAGCAGTTTGGGCAGGAAAAGCCAGCTCTGAAGGACTGCTGTCCTCCTCCTCTCAGAGCCACTGGGCAATGGGCAAGTGAGCAAATGTCTCCTATTATTTCTGCTGCTGCAAGACAATTCTGCACTACTCATAACTTAAATGGCACAATCCAGCCTGTCTTCAGAACCTGACGACTACTCCCAAATGACAGCAAAACAGAAATTCATAATGGAAAAAAAAAAAAAAAAAGATTAAAAAAAGCAAACTAAAGCAAAACAGTAGATTTGGGAAAAAAAATAGTTTCTTACAGTGAATCCGGATCCGGGTCAATAAATGGCGTAGCACCAAATGGATCAATGTTTGCTAGCAACATTTTGCTAATAATTGAACTTCCTGCAATAGAAGCAGCTAGACCAGCCCTCAAGCCTGATTTAAAAGAAAAACAAACAAACAAATTTGTATTTGATAAACAGAGAAACATACTGTCATAATAAAAGCCACATACTGAGAGACAGAATATTAAATCTGTAGAGGAAATTATTATGATTCTATCTCAGTTTTTCTGTGTATCATTTATCTTTCCAGGTCTCTGACTCTCTTGAGCAGAAAGGTACTTAATACCATCATTGAGAAATTAAAAAAAAATAAAGAAAGAAAGAAAATTCAGGATTTCAGATCAACACTCACTGGCTGGCATAGTAATCAAATGGGTGACCTAACATTCAAAAAGATTACTAGAACTTTTTATTTAGTTTAATCTTCCTATCCAAACTGTCCATGATTTTCCTTTGGTCCTCTCTAAGGAATACCCTCACCATCTTTACAACTGGAAGAGTCACAGTTTAACTTAATTTGTGGAAAGGTCACATCCTTGCCATGCCTACCCTGACTAATATCAAAACCACTCTAAAAAACACTGTGGAACACATGTAAACAAAGAAAGTACTTTCTAAAAGCTTTCACTTAAATTGACCTAAAGAAAAATGTAAGCTCAGCTCCATTACGTTTTAGTGAAACTAATGAAGTTAATTAAAACAGTGTTTTACCAATGCCTCCTAGTACTAATTGCATTTTGATAAAACCTGATTTTTTTCAACTGTTTTTACTGCACAGCAGCTTTCTGTAGTTTCAGTTATCCATCTGATAAGATATGTCTACAGACACTTCTTACTCAGAGGTTTGAACCTTACATGGCTCTGTCCCTCAGCCCCTTCATAGCCTCCATTGATTAGGATCAATGATAGAAGGACCTGGGGACATCAGTGGGTGAAAACTTGGACACGAGCTGGCAGTATGTGCAGGCAGCCCAGAAAGCCAACTGTATCCTGGGCTGCATTAAAAGCAGCGTGAGCAGCAGGTGGAGGGAGGTGATTTTGCCCCTCTGCTCTGCTCTGGTGAGACCCCACCTGGAGTCCTGTGTCCAGCTCTGGAGCCTCAGTACAAGAAAGACATGGACCTGTTGGAGAGGAGCCAGAGGAGGGACATGAAAATGGTCAGAGGGCTGCAACAGCTCTGCTGTGAGGACAGACTGAGAGAGTTGGGGTTGTTCAGGCTGGAGAAGGTGCCAGGGAGACCTTACTGTGGCCTTTCAAAATATTGAGGGGGAAGTTGTGGATGCCCCATCACTGGAAGTGTTCAAGGCCAGGTTGGATGCAGCTGTGAGCAACCTGATCCAGTGGTAGGTGTCCCTGCCCAAGTCTGGGATGTTAGACTACATGATTTTTACATGTCCCTTCCAACTCAAACCACTCTGTGATTCCATGAATCTAAGATCCTGAATTGCATTTTTCATCCTCCAGAATTGAACGCAATAATTTCTGCTACATTTGATGTTGTGCCAAATGATCAGGAATCTTCTACATTCTTCTGCATTTCCTACTCTATGATACAACACAAAGATGTGTAGATGTGTATTTCAGTTCAAAGAAACTCAGCGCTCCTGGCATGAAGTCAAAATTGCTACTTGACAGCAAGCAGGAGAACAGGAGGCAAAATTAAAGTTGTGTAAGGAACAGGAGATTTCAAAATCATAATTACCTGGGCATATAATCCTAGTGTTAAGTACTGGGAGGTTTTCTTTGCTTGCAGCCAAAGCTGGAGCAGAGAAAGAGCCTGTCTGAGAATGGATACCTCGGCTTGTACGTCGATCTGGAGATCTTGGTGCAGTTTTAGCTGTGCAGAAGTAAAATAGCACTAATTAGACCTACTGTGACATTATGAAATACATAGCTTTTATAGCCCTGAAAATACCTCAAAAACATTAATTTAATCTGTTACCATTCCATGAAAAATGTCGCTCCCCCTCACACCATAGGTTTTCTTCTAAATACAGGGAAGAAAATTTAGAAACAGATGAAATGACAAGCACAAATTAAAACGAACAAGTGTGCATGGCATTCAGTATGAGGAGTTTCAAATTTATGGTTCAAGCTACTAGAAAAAACTACCTTCTATCCAGCTTCAAATGCAATAGTAATTAATGCTGTAGTAAACTTCTGAAAAGCATGGTAATGAAGTAATATGAATTTAAACTTAAATTCAATCTATATTTACTTATAAATACATATATTATACAGTAGATTACTATTTACAACAATTTTAACATAGATAGCTACTGTAACCCACAGACAATGGAAATACCTGATCAACAGCCACACTAATTGCTTCAAGCAGCTAAAATGGCCTCCCTGCCTACATCAGGTTTCTGAAAACATTTGACAAAACTCTGGCATCTTTATCTACATCCAAACTGAAAACTGCAAGGGAAGGGAAAAAGCCATATTCGGACATTGTTGCCTTCTGCAGTTCAGAGAGATTCTGGGGGACATCAGTTTCCCAGAGGAAACTCAGCAATTCCCAAAATAACTGAAACAACTTATTTGCTAAAATTCTCCAGAAGATGGATCAATAAAATCTCATGACAGATAGCAAGGTGTGGTAGCTGATGTAATTGCTGTCCCTGGGGCTGCATATGGAGGTGACGAAGAAGGACAGGCTTTGCAGAGGGCTGACCTCAGGTGCTGCAATTTACTTTCCTGGCAGAACTTGTTTCATGCAGACTGAGAGAATGAGCCAGTCCCTGCTTTAGCCTGGGGAAGTTAATCTTCGTGAAATTCAGCCCTGTCAGACGTAGCCAGAAATGGGTGCCCCACGGAAGAAAGTTTGGGTATTAGCAAATGCTTTGCTGTAGCATTTCCATGTGTATGTAGAAAGCTTTTGCACACCAGATGACCACAGACAGACATTTCTTGGCTACCTCTGCTCACAAATTGTCTCACACATTTAAACTACTTCAGCTTAGGACAATTTCAACTTTGATCACCTGAAGAAACTCAAAACAAAAACTGAAATTATTTCAAAGCGATCTGATGTATTCCTCTCAAAACCTGAAAACTAATTCAGCAAAAATAGAATGATGAGGACTAGCACCAAGAAAGCAGAAGAAAAACACCACCAGGAGTGTGGCGGGACAGAAAAAATATCCCTTTTTTGTAGCAGGAGGTGACAGCTCGGTTCATCCCAATCATTATAACTCAGCCTGAGAGTAACATGGCTGTACTGTATGAAGCCATTAATGGAAAGAAAATGTGGAGTGGGAAAATCTAGAGACAAAGGTAATAACAAGAACCAGGGTTTAGAAATAGTGTTCAAATCAATTCAGGCCAGGATTTGGGCTTCTTTTTTTTTTTTTTTTTAATGATGATAACCTAGCATGGAACAGTCAACAAAATGGCAAATTCTTCACCCTTTTGTATCCCAGGAATAAGATTACACATCCTTCTGGATGACTTGCTTAAGGCAAACACAAATTATTAGATGCAAGACAGGGCTAAGTGGGTGAAATTTTCTGGACTGTTTTATATAAAAGATTTAACAGCTGTATAACAGTCTTAGCAGTTGTCACAAAATTATGACAACCATACAACACAATGACTTGTATCTGTGCACAATAAAACACTGTACCAGTGTTAAAACATGAGAAGGAATAAAAACCACAAGTGATATCTAGCAAGAGTTATTAAATATTTAGAAGAAAGTAATTAACACATGGAAAAATATTATCTTCACCAAATGACCAGGAAGGTCCTTGGAGGGTAAAATATAATATTCAGTACAAAATTAACATTCATTTTTCATAATACTACTGAAAAGTTCACAATGCTATTCACACAGTCTGTTCTCTCTGTACTTGGGAAGGCAGTTACATTAAATAGGAAAATCAACAGAGCAGCTGCTCTTTATTTGACAGATGAGACTCATGGGGATAACTGCAATAAAGATAAACTTTTGCTGTTCATGCTCTGATAAAAACAACAGAGGCCTAATGAGTAAAACTGGTGTTTCATTGCAGATAATTGAATTCATGTTTCATGCTTCTTCCCTAAACACCTATCCACTGACAGCTTTAATATGCACTCTATTTCACACATATCAGATGTATGAAGAATCATACAGCTCCCGAACAAATGCAGAAATTGTACTACCAAGAAATAAGGGGTTTTTATATACTTATAAATATGGGTATACGTATGTGGATATTTTTATTATATATTTATGGCAGTAGGATTGGGTCATCTGTAGGACTGGCATCTTCTACAAGCTACTACTGAAAATGAGCAATACACATCGACTCCTACAACAAAGTCAAAAGGAGAGGGGCCAAAGAACAGAAAATCATTGATACAAATCTGAAATCCATTCCTGGAGAAAAGGAAATGTGAGATGCTGAATTAACAGAAGACCCAAGAAACTAATGATGTATTTCTAGGGTAGGAGCTACCGACACAGGCATGAGCTTCAGAGCAGAGCGTCAGGAGGACATCATCTCTGGAAGATCTTGCTGTGGGTTAGGGTAACAGAAGGAGATGCAAATCCCAAACAACTTTGCCGACAACTGCTTTTGCCAAAGGAAGTTCCTCGCTAAGTATCTAGAGTACGGCTTTTGCTGTTCACCAGTTATCACTATTTCCCCGTGACCTGCAGTTTAACTCAAGACCTCACCTGCAGTGCATCACTGTCCAGTTCGGTAATATGGCAAAGACTGGAACTTCCACCTATAGTAAGAAGCAGCTTTCCTAATGTTACTATGCAGCTTAAGACTCTTCAATAACCCTGACACGTGAACTATCACTCAGAACAAAAGGCAGTGTTCATGTTAGCGATGGGAAATATCCAAACACAGACCTCTGGCTGGATTGGCTTGATGACAAAATCAAGCAAGGGAGGATGTAAGTGAGGGTCCCATTTAGACAAATCATCCTTCCTTCTTCTACTGCAGCACTCACTGGCAGATTTCATAAAGGACACAAAAAGGAGAGATTTCACCCTATCATTTGAATGTGGGAATTAGTACCGTGCTATTTCAGGAGATGACTACGCTCTAGATATCATTTTATGCACAGTGACTGAACACTGAATAGACAAAAAGAATGCTACCTTCCAATCAAGCTGCTTTAAACTAAGATCACTCTATATTCTAATTGCTTTGTACAATCATTGATACAAATCATACAACTGATCACTGATAGAAACAATACAACTGGGTTCTTTATGTCGCATTTTAAAACCCAGCATGGGCTACCCACACACAAATGCTATTGCCTTTTCTTTGGAGAGCAACCTGCAGAGCCCAACAGTGAGGACAGAACAAGGGTCCCACAGGAAAGCAGAAGCACTCAAACAGCAGCAGCTGATAAAAGTCAATCGGACCAAGGCCAGAGCAGGTAGGGGGCTCTCCAACTTGAAAAGCAAGAGCACCTTGGTATAGTGGCTTGCTATACAGCAGCCGATAGCTGCAAGGAATCAGTTGGACTAATGACCTGTATTTGGGAAAACAATGCAAGAAATTTTTCATGGGAATAAGCTCTAGGATACTGAAGACTCTGGTTCAAATTTCTGCTCTGGATTAGACAAATAGAGAGGGTGACCTTAGTACTGCCATGCCTCAGGAGACTTCCATGCTCCAGTTTGTCTTACATTCTTTCCTGCTTTATGCCATTCCACTTAATATAAAAGACTTAAATTTCATTCTCTTTGTTCCACTAACTGTCTCAAGGTAAGTTCCCAGCTGAGACATCAGAGTTTCATTGTCAACACAATGTTTCACACAATTTGAAATGACTGATCGAAATTCCTGTAATGTACCTTAAAACACCTATGACTGAGACATGCTATTGCCACCGTTACGCAGGCTCTGGTCTTTGCTCAAGTTCATGTAGGAAGGTAAATGTAACCATTGGATTAAATGCAAGAACTTCTCTCCCCAACAAATACCTTCTCAGCTTTGTAAATCCATTCTAAAAGTCAGTTCACCTCATTTCCTGCATTTTTCCTTCAACTTTATCCAAGTTTATCCAAAACTCTTAAAATTTATGACTAGTTTCCAGTGAAACAACATGCTAGTATCTTTAATTATGGAGCCAACTATGCTCCATAACACAACTATAAGGAGACAGCATAATTTAAGATTATTGTACTCCTAATTTACTCACTTGATGGAGACTCAAGTTCCTTTGTATCTTCCTCTTTTTCCTCTTCTTTGGATTCATCCAATTCTTTGCTATATTCTAGTGGGGACTGGTTCACTTGTTCTTCACTATGAGCATTCTGCTCATCCACAACTGCTTATTAAAAAATAACCAAACAAAACCAAACCAGAACATTTCAAGATATTAAACCAAAATCTGCATAAAAGGTAAATTAGCTTTTTTTTTTTCTGTAGATTTAAGTTTAAAAATATTAGCAAAAGATTTCTATTGCCAATTCAGTGAGAGTCTAGTGATCTTTTGCCCATTGATAACAATTTGCTACCAGAAACTTTAATTTTGTGGAGGATAATAGTTACAAAAGAAACACACATATGCACACATATGTGCATACATATGTATGCATACATGCAATCATCAACACCCAAACACGCTGCATGTTTTTTCCTTGCAGCTTGTAAAAAGCACGTAGTTTTGTCTCTGTGAAAATGTAGAAATCAAGCTTTAATAATTAAAATTTATGACAGTAAAGAAAAAAACCCTGCATCATTATTCTATCAGTAAGGATCAAAACGTTGCTGATGTGCACCTTTTTCTGCTTGTTCAATGATCTGCCTCACCGCCTTCTTCAAGCTGTTTGCCCGGAGCATTAACTGTTCCCTCGGTTTGAAGAGTTTCTGGGTGGAAGACTTTGAGACACACTCCGCTAATTGCTCTTTACTTTCAGACAGGGATTCTTCACTTGAAAACTCCTCTGCTTCTTCTTCCACAATGGGGGGAGTGATGCCTGGGAGAATGGGAGCAGCTTGGGCTTCTGTGTGAAGAGCCTGGAGCAGTAGGTCTAGCTTCTCATTTAACTCGGTGCACTAAGACAAAGTGAAAAAGAACATACACACACACAGAAAAAAACCCCAGTGACCATGTGAACATTTTCATGAAATTAAATATCAGATTATAGGGAGGGATCTGATTTCTCCATGCGGTAGGATTTAAAATTGTCTGTGTCTAATTGTCCATGTAAAATCCAAACCCAGGTTCAACATTTTGGAATAGCGTGAGTAGGCCTGCATTGTTTTTTGCAGACAGATCTTGTGACACCTAAGGAGATGAGAGCAATCATAACAAAAAAACCTCCACCCTCACACTAAAATAACACACTGTGCTAATCTCAGCCTGCCACGTAAGCAGGGTACTGATTAGATCTTACTCCTCCACCGATGGCCAGCAGCACAGAAAGAACCACGACAGATGTACCCATACCATGCATTGTAAGAAATTATGGATGCTCAGTACCCCAATTTGCAGAGATAACCTACGGCCCAGCTGTTTAACTGAAAACACATAGTGGTTTTGGGCTTGCTTTTTGCAACACAGCTGGAGATTTAGGCAAGTGAGCTGTCACAGAGCAAAGAGGCTCAAGCCAGAACCAACCACTGTCAAATACCTCTACCCCTGACTGGGCAGTTGTTCTCTAGGTACACTGGAAGAGAGGTGATTTTCTGTCCTTAAGGGAAAGGAAAACAACACTGTTTGGCCCTGGAACAGTAAAAAAGAAAATTCATCTTCTAAAATGTGCAATGAATAAAAATGTGAACCAGGAATTGCCATTTAGCAAGTACATTTCCTGACTCTGGGATTGTTCATGAATTTTTTCTTCTTTTCTTTTCAGCTCACGTAAATTTTGTGCCTCATACCAGATCCTTCTGGGGCTTTTCAGCGCCTTTGCAATATGACCTCTACAATTTACAGCTTAAACCATTATCTTCAACACTGTAATCTCTCTTCCCTTTATTCTCCCGGCATATTCTCTCTTCGTTATCCCATTGTTTTCCTGTAGCTCACTTAATCCCTTTCAGAGAAAAGTGTAACTCCTAATGCAAAATTTATCTCTATGTACATTACCATGTACTTTATCCTTTCGGAAGGAAAAAGAAAATGTAAACAGTTTATAGAGATCTTAGAGTTTAAAGATAGTTTGGAAATAACCGTTCTGTGCACTATGAAGAGAAGATTTTTGAAGTCACTGGTTGAAATGGAAGCCAAACTGGGCATCCTGGAGAGGTTTAAAAATTACACACCTATAAGTTATAACACAAAAACACAACTGTAAACCAGAAAATAGTCATTGTCTTACTTTAATGGCCATGGTATCAGCTTCCTCTGCATTTTCCATAGGCTTTTCATAAGTCTTCCCTATTTTGGCAACGAAGTCTTTTACAGTTTCACATAATATTCTTCAAATAAAAACAGGAGAGGGGAGAAATCAAATTAATTAAGTAGGTATGTTTTGAATATTAAATTTTGATGGCAATTGGTTTATGTGCATATTGCAATACACCGTTCTTGTTGGAAACTGAACTCTGATCAGACTTGCAAAGAAGATGATACTCTTTTCTACGGCTTGCCAAAGTCAAGGAATAAGCTTTGAAACAAAAACCCTTTCCCCTTTCTTATTCCAGCCTTTGCACACACTGCATCTAAGTCTCCTATTTCTAAGAAATTAAATAAACACGACTAATTTTACTCATTCCCTTGCTTGTACACCTTCCAGACCAGAGTTGTTAGCAAACTTGCCTTCACTTTGTTAACTTCAAACAGAGTTTTAAAAGCTCCTGTGGGAAGATAAGGTCTAGAAACCATGGTGAAAATCTACTGACTTTAATGGAGCACATCTTAGACGAAAGCATCTGGCCACACATATGCCATCGTGCTGCCCTTGCTTTCGAACTCGAGCTGACCACAGAGGTTGCAATGGATTTTCATTGTGTAAACCAGAGAAAGACTTGGATCTTATTGCCTGTACTGTAGACAGACAGCAAACTCACTAACGAGGTGTGGATAACTGCTTAGTACTGTTCATTTGGTTGGAAGTTATTTGACAGAAATGAAATAGATTTAACAAGACACAGACACAATGTTGAATTTGGAGTTATAGTAATATCCTGCAGTTTAATTTTCAACATGTGCAACCAATGTATACTTAAAAATAAAATCTTATTAACTTGGTTTTAGCAGAAAAAAAGAGACATGATATTCAGATGTATTTTTGAAGATACTGTCACTGGTCTTCTGCATATCGCAATATATAGAAGTTTCTTCACAGAGAAGATATACACAGAATACCTCTTATTTCAGATGATGTCCAAGATTTGCCAAATAATTATATCTCATTTTTAAGTGTTTCAGTTTTGGGGAATATAAACCTGTTTTCTGAGGCCACTATTTATTGAATTGATATAGACAGAGCTATGACAAAGCTACCTAGCTGAAGTTCTGCTTCACATTGGTGAAGTTGTTTGTCCTCTTAACTATATCGATATGCATAAAATAAAACAGAAAACAGTTAACATTAAATAGATCCCACATTTGCATTAGTAACAATAAATTTCATATTTAAGCTGCATACTGACATGGAGTGATTTAAACCAACTTTATATTATTATGTGATTTTAAAATAATGTTGATGTGTTTACAGTTAACATATCCATTACAATGGCACCACATAGAAATTCTGCAGAAAAAACATCCTTTCTAAAACATATACATCAACATAGATTAAGCCAGGCCAGCTGGGCCAGCCATAAGAAAATCAGGCTTACACAGAAGATTATTATGGTTATGATGTTATACAGGGGATTTATGTCACACATCGTACATAAAACCCATCAACTCACTTGGCAGATGATATGACAACTGAGTGCTGATCAGAATTGAGAATTTTTGCAAGATGAGCAGCAACTGAGTCCTCATAAGCAGATATCTGAAAACAGAGAAAAAATACTTCCATTTCCATGCATTTCAGCAGTTCAACACCAAGTAGTAAGTTAAAATGCCTCCAAAAAAAACAGGATTTCCATTTCAGATCTAATACAAGGACAAACAGCTGGCAATGCAGATTCTACCTGCATGCTGTATTGTATGTAGCAGATTTTTAATACTCAAAGTGCCACTGCATCTAAGAACTTGATACACAGTTCTTTTCCTCCTGTAGAGAAAACAGTAAGTTATTTCTGGGTTAAAAGTAGTCCATGAGGCATAAAAAATTCTACCATCTTTTTAGATTTATCACAATCAAAATTATTACAATATAATATCTTTTATTTCTAAAACAAGCACAGTTTCCATCAAACTAAACTGCTCAACTAAGAATAAAGCAAACGTTTGCAATTACAATCCTGAATTTTCTTTTCACTGTCAGATGGGCTCTTACTCCCCAAGTAATCCCCACTGACAAAGGCTGCTAAACTGGTGTAATGTTTTCAAAACCTATTCTTAAGGAGCAAACCATTTAGGTCTTAGTCTTTACAATAAATTTTGGCAGAACAAATGTGTGTATTGTCTCTTTTATTGCATGTAAGAATTATAAACCCTGAAATACTCAGGCAAAGATTTGGAACGGATCGGATTCACACCTTCACACACTATAACCTGTCTTAAAGCAGGCATGGACCAGTTTGAAGATCAAATTCTAACCAAATTCTAAATATAAAGCTAAAAATAAATGCGGTTCTGAATTTTTCTGACAGCTTCTTTTAAGAATCTCTGAAAATCTCTTCATGTGTGTGTGCTCTTGATATGGAGCATGTAGATGTACTTTTTTTTTTTCTCCTAAAACAGAATCACAGAATGTCAGGGATTGGAAGGGATCTCAAAAGATCATCTAGCCTAATATCCCTGCCAGAGCAGGAACACCCAGATGAGGTTGCACAGCAAGGCATCCAGGCGGGTTTTCAATGTCTGCAGAGAAGGAGACTCCACAACCCCCCTGGGCAGCCTGTTCCAGTGCTCTGGCACCCTCACTGTGAAGAAGATTCTTCTCATATTTAAGTGGAACCTCTTGTGTTCCAGTTTTCACCCATTTACCCCTTGTCCTATCACTGGTTGTCACCGAGAAGAGCCTGGCTCCATCCTCATGACACTCACACTTTATACATTTATAAACATTAATAAAGTCACCCCTCAGTCTCCTCCAAGCTCAAGAGACCCAGCTCCCTCAGCCTTTCCTCATAAGAGAGATGCTCCACTCCCTTCATCATCTTCGTTACCCTGCGCTGGACTCTCTCCAGCAGTTCCCTGTCCTTCTTGAACTGAGGGGCCCAGAACTGGACACAATATTCCAGGTGTGGTCTCACCAGGGCAGAGTAGAGGGGCAGGAGAACCTCTCTCGATCTACTAACCACCCCCCTTCTAATACACCCCAGGATGCCATTGGCCTTCTTGGCCACAAGGGCACAGTGCTGGCTCATGGTCATCCTGCTGTCCACCAGGATCCCCAGGTCCCTTTCCCCTACACTGCTCTCTAACAGGTCCTTCCCCAACTTATATTGGAACCTGGGGTTGTTCCTGCCCAGATGCAACACTCTACAACTTGCCCTTGTTATATTTTATTAAACGCAGCCTAATTGTAGAACTCTGACAATAAATCAGTTTTCATTTCAAAGGAATAAACAATATTTAACCATCTGATCTGTAAGAACGAACTACTATTGTTCAAATATCGGTATAAAATTTCTGGAACCAAACCAAGTGAAATAACTTTCCTGAAACTGGAGGAAAGAAAGATTTATATATGTACTTTTGTTTACTTTTTGAACTGTGCTTTAATACATCAACTACTGTAGGTTTAATCATTATTTTTAACTCGAGAAGCTATGTAAAAACATTAAAATGAAGATTGAAGAGGGTACTCAAAAGAAAACAGCTTTCTCCAACTCAGAGTAATAGGAGGTAACTGTAGCCTCCAGAACTGATTTTCCAAAAAAAGAGGTTTTGTATCAGCAGTTCCTTCCATTTTCAGGAGGGGCTAAAAATAGTTTCAAAGCCAGAACTAAACAGAACAAATGTGCATTGTTTTCTTTACGAGATGAAACTTGAAAATGTTAACAGTTTTGCAATATTAGAGAACATGAAGCCTGGGTCTGACTTTGGTAACAGAGCTGTGTACAAAGCAACCCCATTAACATCTCAGCCAGCGGAGCCCCAGCCTCTTTGCTTCTCCATATCCAGCAAGCTGTCAAAGGTTATAACCTCTTTCCAAATTAAAACAGCCTGAATTGTTAAATTTTTCAAGAACTTGCTGATTAATTATTGTTTCTCAAGTATTTTTGAGCTATAGTTGATTTGCATTAACTTTCTAAAGGAATATATTATTTTCTCATCTTCAGTCGGACTTGCCATGCCAATTAATTCGATTAAAGCATCTCCCTCTGTCTCAAAACCAAAACCTCATTGGATAGTAAAAGCACAAATCTAGTCTGAAAGACAGACTAAATTTTTCTTTGACGTCACTTACGATTTTCAGCTCTCTGAAAAAACGAGAATATTGGTTGGTATCACTTGATCTTTTATAAATGGCAAAAAGCTTGCTTCTCTCTCTTTTTTTTCTCTCTCTGTCTTTCAGAACACAACCCTCTCCAAAATAGAAGGTTTTTTCAGTGCTTATTCCAAACTCAAGATAGCAAACATTTTGCTTTTACAGCTATTAAAACTTACTTTCATATACTTACATAATTACACTTTAAATAATAGTATTATATAATAACACAATACTCTATCATTATATATAATAATTATATTCTTATAAAATAGTTATATAAATACAGGATTTTGTTATATAAGAATAAAATATGATATTATGTCCTTATAGATAGAATAATATATAGGGTGTTTCAAAAGATGGACCCAGTTTCAGGTAGTGTGTCATTTCAAATTGGTTCCATATTTTTGAAACAGCCTGTATACTTATATTTAGAAACTAATATATAAGAGATATTTATATAAAAATATATATTTCAGCAAGAAGTTTTTCTGACCACTCTGCTGAAGATTCCTTACCCTCATTCATTTTTGGCAAATAATACAGAACTGGAAACCCTGATTATTTGAGATACACACCATGAACAGACATTAACTCAGTTCAGTTAGCAGATCACAAAACATCTCTTTCTATTTTTCACGTGAGTGCTTCTATTATAAATATCATAATCCCAGAAGCTCACAGTTAAGTATATAAAGCAACAAAACAAAAGTAAAGGTTCACCTGGCATTCCTCTGACTCGTCTGCAGTCACTGGAAGAATAGAAGGCTTTGCTGGTAATTTCAGTTCATATGACATTATACTCCACCTAAAAGAAACGTAACAGCTTTAAGTTTCCAGATTATTAGTTTTATCTTTTCTCCAACATACCAACAAAAAGAAAACTAAATGTCACACCAACTGTTTAAAAAATAATAATAATAAAGCACCTGAATTTTTAATTGTAGCTAACTGAATAGGGTGAAATAATTAAGCCTAAAGATAATAATTGGTTTTATTGCCTAGGTTTTTTGTTAGTGATTTGGTGACGAGCCTTCTTTGTGAGCAAACTGTGGGACATTCAGTGCAGGCAACAAAGATTTTCTAGCAAAACACTGACAGTATAAAAGAATTTGTGCAAACTAATTGCAGAAGTCAAAGGAAAATATATGCATTCCTAGGGAAAAAGCTCCAAGGTGACATTAGCTTTTCATCTCAACTAGGGGAGGGAGGCATGAGAACCAAGCAAATGATGAAGTATCTTCATTGACATATATATATATATATATGTTTTCCTCTGGTAAAGGACAGTACTTGACAGCATAGATAGTATGAAACCACTAACAGCAACATCCTTCTAAATCCTGCTGAAAAGAACAAGTAATCGCTGCAGGTGGCCTTGGGAGCAAGTCTACAGAAATTAGAGCAAAAAAAAAAATGACACTGAGGTCTTTTCAGTACATAAAAAGACAAACCCGATTTAATCTATGAATCTTTCAAAATACCCAGGCCAACAATTATTTCTAAGCATCAGTAACAAGCATTTCTCTATATCTGTAGAAAAGCTTAAAATAAAACAGGACTTGTTTCTGTATTTCACAAAAACCCTAAAATAAAATCCTCTTTGATCACATTCAAGTGTTTGTACCTAGAACAAGAATAAAAAAAAGACACTTGAGAAAAAGGAACAGAGTATGAAATACCCCTCTCAAAACCAGAGTGTTACACCTTCATTGGAATGACACAACCACCACCTCCTCTGACTTTTTTAAAATTGAGATTGCTCCCTTGCTTCATGGATGAAAACAACACAAAACAAGGAGTGGGAAGACCTCTTAGTTTTGACTAAGAAAATGCTTCCAACAGAAATAGTAGTGGATCAAGCCAAAGGTCCACATAGCCCAGCATCTTGTCCAGAGCTGATGCCTCGGGTAGTTATGTCAAGGGTGAAAGCACACGTTGAGAGCTCTCCCCACATCCAAGAACAGAGAGCTCAGGTGCTTCCTGAATAAAGATGCTCCCTTCAATAGTATTTATTAGTGAACAAGGAGTCTGTAAAACAGCCCTAAATGGTTTTGAATCTATACAAGTTCTTAATGTTTACAACTTCCTTTAAGAGGCAGCTCTGCAGCTTCATCAGTTATCACAGTATCACAGTATGTTTGGGATTGGAAGGGACCTCGAAAGATCATCTAGTCCAATCCCCCTGCTGGAGCAGGAACGCCTAGGTGAGACCGCACAGGAACATGTCCAGGCGGGTTTTGAATGTCTCCAGGGAAGGAGACTCCACAACCTCCCTGGGCAGCCTGTTCCAGTGCTCTGTTACCCTCACTGAGAAGAAGTTCTTTCTCAAGTTTAAGTGGAACCTCTTGTGTTCCAGCTTGATCCCATTGCCCCTTGTCCTATCATTGTTTGCCGCTGAGAAGAGCCTGGCTCCATCCTCGTGGCACTCACCCTTTATATATTTATAAACATTAATAAGGTCACCCCTCAGTCTCCTCTTCTCCAAACTAAAGAGCCCCAGCTCCCTCAGCCTTTCTTCATAAGGGAGATGCTCCACTCCCTTAATCATCTTTGTTGCCCTACGCTGGACCCTCTCCAGCAGTTCCCTGTCCTTCTTGAACTGAGGGGCCCAGAACTGGACACAATATTCCAGATGGGGTCTCACCAGGGCGGAGTAGAGGGGAAGGAGAACCTCTCTCGATCTACTGACCACCCCCCTTGTAATACACCCACGGATGCCATTGGCCTTCCTGGCCACAAGGCCACAGTGCTGGCTCATGGTCATCCTGTTGTCCACCAGGACCCTCAGATTCTGTAATCTGTGGAGAACATGCTTCCCAGTTTCACCAAACATTCTCCCCTCTGACTCTTCAGGTAAAAATGCCATTGAAGACATGTCCCCATTACTGTCTTGGCCACCCTTACAACTATGATCTGCACTCTAAAAACCAAAACTGAATGTTAAGTCTCTACGATGGGTTTAGCCCATCAGAAACCCAGACGAATACAAGTTTAATCTCATGGTAAATCACGTATATGCACAGTTAGGTTTACCTGTCTAACATTTTCGTGCTGGCTCGTTCTAGTTTCTCCAAAATCTGAGGAAGTTGTGTATCATCATCACAGGATCCTCCCCAACCAAGGACACGAGCAAGGTCATTTCCAGTACCAAGGGGTAACACTCCTAACTGACACTGAAACACAACACAGGCACAAATCTACTATTGAAAAGTAGAAATAAAAAGCACAAACTATTACAAATGCTTGTTAGTTCGAGCAACAAATGCTAATTATACAGTGGGTGTTCGAAGCTTTTAAATCAAACTCTACAATCCCAATACAACTTGCCCTGTTTACACCAGTGAAAATTTTCATTGAACAGTAACTATTGAGTTTGGCCCATAGACAGATACATGACAAAGAACTAAGTCAAGGAAAAGTAAGCATACAAAAGTTTAGTCAGTATAGTCAAGGAAAGTTAAGTATACACACTTGCCTGTTTGTGCAAGCTGAGCTTATCAATTTCTGACAAGACCCAACCCACGCTCCCATCGCCACCACACACGAGAATCCTGAAGTTGTCAAACTTCTGAAATAACCGCAAACTGCAGAGAAAACGTAGCCTGTTAGAGCCAGTTACGTCCATTGGCGAGAGAGCAGTTAAATTCATTAGCAACCATTACATGAAAATATGGTGCATGGCACCTTTATGGTGGTTGTTTCATGGTTCTGGAGCATGTGGATACAACCAACTACTTAAAAAGAAACCTATCTGCAGCCCATCAATTGCTGTATATCTCACTTACACTGACATTTCTGACAAATAACATGCCAAGTTTTACTTAAAAAAAGAATCCCTTGATATTGTTTTCAGGATTTTATTGATATTATTTTTAAAATTTTATTAGTATTTTCCTAAAACTTTCTAAGCTATGAAATTGCCACTGCTCTATGCTTCCCATGTCAGTCAGAAGCACAAGGCGCCAAAGGGGAATTTTTCACTAGAAGAGATTAAGACACCACAACAGAATGTGCTCCACAACACGGGTGGGCTTTTGCCAGCACATGACTAACCAAATGCAAGGACAGTTGGAGGTGATTACTACACATAAGGTGATCATGACAATATAAATCCATATAAATACTAGAATGTCACGTTAGATCCTTAAAGCCATATTCTGCTTTCACTTTCTATGGCTCTTTCTCCTGTTCTGTGACTTTTAACAGCTAAAGGATATAACACTTGGGCATTCCAGAAAAGAAGGACAACAGAGACAAGAACAAGCAGAAAGGTGAGACACAGAGGAAAGGGGAATGAGATGTGAAGAAACAGCCAAGAAGTAAAACCAACAGGGATTTAAACTTAAAAAAAAAAAAAAAAGTAAAACTGGAAAGTAGGAACTCTTAAAATAATAAAGATACTTATTTTTAATGCATGTTATTTTCCAGAATATGTATAATCACAAAATTATTTATAAAAAACAATGTATTAAGTTCAAAAGTTTTTGAGGCATTTGTATTTTTTCTAAAGAAAATTATGTCACTTGTATACAGTAGACAGATAGCTATTCAGAACTAAAGATGCAGATTTTTGAGGAAAAAAATGTTGATACTAGTACAATTTCTCCTCCCCGAGAAAAGATAGAAAACCTCTTAAAATTACATTCCCTCAAATAATTCACCTCAATTTTTCAGACCAACTAGAAAAAAGAAGGCATGAATTTGACCTTCATGAATGAGCAAGGATGCTTGGGTTGTGGCCACCACTACGCAAATTTCATCCCCATCTCTCCAACAATCAAGCCTTAGATTTTGTAGAATGCCTCATAGTTTTAACTCTATTCTTGCTCCAAATATTGTGAGATACACATTTTCTTGACCATTTGCATACGTTGCCCACAACCATATTTTGAAGTTTTCCGAAGATAAATGTTTTAGTGTAGTCGTCCCTCAGCCACTGCAGACTCTTCCCCTGACATTTGTATTCAGCATTCAAAAAGATACAGAGCACATTTAGACAACAGGTTTATTCCATAGCTATTCACAACAAAATTACAGAAAAATCTGAATTACACATATGAAATGGAAGAAAAGCACCTGGGCCATGATTTATAATGGTTTTGAATATTACCAGATACCAGAAGTCGAAACTAAACAGAAAAAAAATTGGGCCGATGGGGTTTGGTTTTGAATTTTGAAGTGAGCTTTTCTAAAAAGAAAATATCATTCTGAAATCCCTTCACCCACCAGAATTCATCCTGAAATTGTGTTATGTATTATATTTTAATTAAGAAGTAAAAGCAGATACTGGTGATAGAATTATAGCAACAAGGGACAACACAACACTCTACTTTGCACTAAATTTCCTTGCAGGAATGATGGCTCAAGATTTCCAAGGTCATTACCCTAAGTGAGGTCCTCCATTCATTAAATCGAACACCTGAGCTGGATTTAACGACTGTTTGAATCGACGAAGAAACTTTACTCCCTGATTGTCTCCACTCTTTGAGTTAACAAAAACTAAAAGAGGACTGGCACAGGATGGCGGGCATGTGGCTTTCCAGAAACCTGCGAACATAGTTAGAAAGAATGAAATAAATAAGGCTTTCTAATATGGACAACACAAAAAGAAATCATGGGAAAGAGGAAGAAAGAAATGAAGGACAAAAGCAGTACATTTTATCATGCATATAATGTAAATGCTAAACTGAATATTAGCCCTGCAAGGAAAAGATAATTGCTAAAGATTTACCAGTTCATTTTCCTCTCTCTGGTATTTTCAGTACCTAGCTTTAGTAAAATCCTGAAGACAATAGCTTTATTGTTTTTCTGCAGTGAGAAAGGTTACCCTTCTAGCATACTTTTCAAATCGTGTCTTCACAGATTATCACATAATTAAATATATAGTTCAGTTACAAGTGTTTGGTATTTATTCTGCTTTTTCTTTAACCTTACTGGGCTGAACTGGATCATTCACGTCTGTATGAGCTTTCTAAGACTAGTCACAGATTTTAAAAGCTACTGTACTCAGTTGCTCCCAGCTGAGACTGCATGAGAATTTCTTTACTGAAGCCATACTATTAATTATAATAGAATCATCAAACAACAGACGTTCAGTTGTGATCCAAAGCTTACTGAAGTCAGTGCAGGTCTTAACTGATGACAGCAGGCTTTCTGTAAGGGCCTTAGTAAACATGGCTAATGAACACTGTTGTCATTAACTTGAGCAGTCCATGGAAGTAGTGGTTTCTTCAAAATCAGATATTACAGGAACACGTTTTGACATTTGTTTCAGGCAATAGTAAAATAAACATGCTGGTTTCAGTTGCCTAAAAAACCTACTAAATCTACACATAAAAAATTGGCATTAAAGAATGATAATTTAAATCCACATTATCATAATGTATAATTTAAAATACAGTTTGATTATTTAAATGCCAAGAAAAATAATTTCAAATATGGAATAATCCTCCTAGCATGAATAATAAGCAGCATGATGCTCTGGTCTGAGACACCACATAGCAAGTAATGAGACATGAGTGAATACATACAGCATGAACAACCACTTTTACTAACTTCATACAATAAAATTCATTAAATTGTGTTAAAGGTGTTGGTCCACATTTGCCATCAACACAAACTATAAATTAAAGCAGTCAGATTTCATGATACTCCTTATTAAATCCACTCCCTGCCTTTACACACCATCTCCCACTGCTCACACATCTCCATCCCGAGCCATCAAAGAGCACCTCCGAGTTCTGAACATTTGCTGTTTTTTTACCAGTGTGTTGCAGGATTCTTACACTGCTTCTAGTTAAAAGCAATTTTAGAGAGGCTATGGAAGCGGTTCCTCTCTTTAGCCTGGTAAAGCAGCTGTTGGATCTGAGCCATTCAGCTAGCTTACCTCTGCATAAAGCAAAGTTACCTATAATTTGAGAACTCTTAGAATGAGGGATGCATGCCAGGCATCACCCCACTTCATCTGAAGACTCTGTTCATTCACTTGAAAAGTTTCCAAGGGTCATAAATAAAATGGGAGAAAACTTCTAGTGGAGAAACTTCCAAAAACATTTTTTAAATCATGTCTGTTAAATAATCCTCTAAAAAGTCATATGGAAAATTACACTTTTCTTCAAATTTGAAGTCTGCATCCACCTGCTCAGCAGGATGATTTTAGCCTTGTTTAGTCATACAGGCACTGCAAGTCCAGAGCTACCACTGAACACACTACAATACTACGTACCATCAGAGTCTATACTGTTTAGTGCTGTTGGAGGTATGATCGATACCTTACATTGGCCAAGTGGACATTTACGTGGATATAGATCTTTACAGGCAGTGTGAACCTACAAAACAAACAAAAAAAGTTATTAACTCACAGCGGAATTTTGAGGTGGGAGTATAAGTGATACAGTATTTACGTAACAAAAACAGACTAATTCGTAACATCTAGGTCTAGAAGGAAGAAGAGCGAGACTGAAAAAAAAAAAATAGAAGTGTTAAACCATGAAGGCTTGTGTGCTGGTTTGACTGAAAATGAGTTAATTTTCTTCATTAAGTTAGAAAACTTTCTTTTTCATAGCTAGCGCAGTCCTTATTTGGCCTTAGTTCGAGAACAAGAAGATAACACCACAGAACAGAGTTGTTTTTAATTGCTCTGGTCTGAGAGCTAGGGACGTTCTGAGCACTCTGCCCACAGATGTGAAGCATTGAGGAAGGGGGGCATGGATGGGGCAGAGCTTGACTGACATCCAGACTGATCAATAAGAGTATTCCATCCCATTAGCATCACGCTTCATGTTTAAGGGGAATCGAGATGTTCAGGGCTCTTTCTCCCTTCTTGGCCTTCTTCAGTCTTTTTGTCAGAGCCAGGGGAGTTCTGTTTGGGATGTTTAGTTTAACCTTTTAGCATTTTGCAGACACCTCTGGGCCTTTCTGCCTTTTCCCTTTTTTCTCTCTTTGGGATCCACTGTTTGGGACCAGGTGCTGCTTCCTGGTACTGGTTGCTCAGTGTGGATGGAGTTCGTGAGGAATTGCATTGAGTACCTTTTATATTCTATTTCTACTTTATATATATATTTACTAGTAGCGTATAAGTATTTTGCTATTTTCTTAAACTGTGTTTACCTCAGTCCAAGTTTCTCCCTTCCCTTTCAGTTCTCTCCCCTATTTGGAAGGGTGTGAAGAGGGGTGAGTGAGCAGCTATTGGGGTTGTATTGTTAAACCACGACAGCACGTTACTCATTCCACAAATCATAACTTTGGAGTACTTCATCTTCAGCTACCCCTATAGCACAATTGTCCTTACAAAGGAAGGGAGCACCAAGTTCCCAGCAGCCAGAGTCTGTGTTGGGGGCAGCGGGCACGTTGTTCACATGCAAACAACAGCTCTGTACATGCCTGGTCCACCTGGATGTTCTGGAAGATGCATCTGCACTAAAGCAAACGCACCTACCGAGCCAGACCAACCCGACAAAGGTGGGTCCCATAAACTATGTGTTGGAGAGGCCTCTTCTGTAGTTACTGGAAAAACAGGCACACACAGAGGATGCTGCACTTCACCTAAATTTCAGATCACTTCTGGAGATGCCAATCATTTCCCACTGCCTACACACAGAGCCTCAGCAATACAAAAACTGCTGACGTTCCACTTCTATAGCCTAGCATATGAAACCCATCTTTTCAGACAAGTTAAAAAAATGAAGAGAAAATTGTATTTGGGGAAAACAGCAATAGCATAGTTATTACAGAATTTCAATCAGCAACCTACAGAGTGCTCTAAAGAAGACAACTTCAAGATTTTGCATTAATAAAAACATTACTACAATAGTAATAATAAATAGCAATAAATATTAATACTAATAATATTGCTAAATATTACTAAAATATTACTACAGCAATATCTACGATAAAAGAGGCAAGAAAGTAACATGATTATCAGGCATACAGAACAGGCATCTGAACCTTCAGTTACCAGTTAGGAGAAGGCAGAGAAAACACACTGGATGACAACACCTATTAAAGAAAAGCTGCATCTGTGGGTGTATTAAAAATTAACTGAAGTCGGTATGATAGTCATGAGAAATTATGAACTTAATCCAAAATCATGGTTATGAAATGACAAAATGAAAATAGTGGTGAGCAATAAAGCTTGCAAAATCCTCGATGCTTGGACATGGTTCATTGCACCTACCATAGCTTTACACCAAAGGCACTTCCAATCTTGCAGGCGTAAAACACTGCCACAGGTCTTGTCACAGACTGCGCATTTGGCACTGACGGGCAGATTACCCTCTAACCACTGGTGAGGCATAGCTATCTGTGAAGAAGCAGTCAGAAAAGTTAAATTCAGAAATAGGAATGAGAGGCTTTTGTCTCTCAAATATAGGTTGATGTAAACTATTTTCTGTAACTCTACCCTTTCATCAAAGAAGCAGGTATGGATGACCAGAGTAAGTGACACTGATGCTCGCAAGGGAACAGCTATGAAGGTGGACTGTGGTGGTGTTTCATGTGCTAGGCTGAAAATGTGACAGCTGAAGAAGGGAGACACATCTTATTCAAGTATTCGAGTTACTATGGTAGCAACCAACCACAAAAAAGGGGCAGTTAAATCTAGAGACTCCATCATACAAATAAGTACCCATTCCCTTAATGTTGACTACATGACACAAACTAATTAAAATAACTAAAATTCAGAAGAATAGGCAGGACAGCAGAATAACTATGCAGCTTTATGTATCCCCCCAGTCACCATGACTGGTAGGTCACTGCTTGTAAATCAGTCCCTAAATGCTGTGCAAAGCTTTACTCAGTGCACCCTTTGTCCCAGTAGTACCATGGACAACTTAGAAATAACCATCTAGGAAGAAGATTCATGCCACTGGTACAGACATAGCTCTGTCTGTAAAAATAACCTATCTGTTACAATAAAGCTCTGAAAAGCTTTTGTCATTCCTCCTGTTAATTTTAAAGTTCCTGCTTTCATGAGTAAAAAATACCCTCCACAGGTCAGTGAATTCCAAGCAGGCCTCCTGGGGAACAGCCATCGGTAAGGACACAAAATAGATTGCCAAAACAGCGTGGTAACACTATTAAAATACCACCTTTGCTTAAGAGCAGTAGGAACTTCTAGGAGCAATTGTCCAGCTTCAGAGTTTCTCTGCATGTGGCCTTTAAAATCTTCTAACACAGCTACAACCTACTGCCCACAGACACTAAACTTGCCTTGTGAGACAGGAGTATAACTTTTGTTCTAAATACCATGCTAATCTTTGAAAAGTGTTCAGAAATGTAGCCACCTACCACTAATTTCAATGGGTCACATGGCAATATGTTTGTGCTTAGCCTTTTTTCCCCACAAAGAAAAAACAGCTTTGTAAAATACTGTAAATATTAACAGTACTTACACCATCTTCATCCTCTATGATGTCTTTTCCAATTGAGGCTAATGTAGTCCATTTGCAGTTATTTGTTGCTCTGACAGCACATCTTTTATGTGCTTTAAACTTGCACACTGGAATACATAAACATGTATACTATGTTATTCCTTGTATTTCAGTGATATGTATCTTTTTAAAAATTAAAACCAGATATTTCATAAAACAACCAAGTACATGTCACTTACTGATGCACCCACGACACAAGCCAACTAAAAGAAAATGCAGTTCATAATCGGTCCAGCTTTAACTCACTAAACTGGGTTTAGAGGCAACAGACACTATATGCAGCCTTTGTAGTTTTTCATACATGCTTTGAAATGGTTAAACATTTGCCAACGTTCAAGGCTTGAGTACCTCCTCAACTTTATAGCTGAGTTACAAGTAGCCAGGCTAAGAGGCTCTGCTAGAAGAAAGGTTAGAAACTCAGCAGCTGAGAAACACACCATTTTGTTTGCTTAGCCGTAGCCCAGAGAAGAGAACTGTTTGGTTGGAAGGGGCCTATGTTGATCATCTGGTCCAACTGCCTGATCAGTTCACGGCTGACCAAAAGTTAATGCATGTTGTTAATGCATGTCCAAATCCCTCTTAAACACTGACAGGCTTGGGGCAGCAACCACCTCTTTTCTGTTCCTCCAGTGACACAACTCAGATACCAGGTTTAAATTTGTAACAAGTTGTAAGAACATGTTTCAAATAAGTATTTTGCTTCAGGATCTTTGCTTCTTTGCATAAAGAATCCCTTTTAGGCATCATATTATGCCTGTTTTCCCAGAAGCTGAGAAAGCAAAGAGCTGTGTAGTGATATATTTATTCAGGATACTGGTAGCTACAATATTTTCCAAGAGGTTACATTAAGTAAGGAAGAACCTGAATTCTTATTTGATTATTTTTTAAAAATCTACTAATCGCAATATTCAGCACGAGTCTGTAGTACGGCCAGACATTTTGACAAATCTAGTAACTTTTTATATTTTGCTCAACTCAATAAGACTAGTTAATGATATCATATTATACCAAACAGGCCGATGCATACAACTGTGGGTATTTCTCTTACTGGAAGTGCATGACATCATTCTATCTAGAGTGCATTATACAAATTATTTTGGCAAAGGCCATTAAAGGTTTATGAGAACTAGCCAGCAGACCAGAAGTAGTAGTCTCTTTTCAAACAAATACTTGACAGGAAACATCCAAAGCTTTGGCCTATTGCTTGCCCACCATTAAAAACATTAAGCCATGGTACAAAAGGTCTTGCAAATCATAAAGCTCTCACCTTAATTCCACTGATACTTTGCCAGATCAATTTAAAAAGTGAATTGAGACTATGTAAGCAGCATTTGAGTTTGAGAACAATCAGCCCTGTTCTGGGAGATGCGTGAAAGTATGTGCTTGACTCGAAAAAAGAGAAGGAAACAGAAAAAGGAGTTTCGTTCCTTTTACAGTAATTCCCCTGGTTATTTCAAAGAGTAGCATTCATAGACCTGAAGTGTGCAAATATCCCATATTATTCAACTAACAGGGTAGGCTTGCATTTTTAAAACAGCTCAGCATCATACTGTGTGTTTGCCAACCCAAGCTGGTTCCAAATGTCTACAGGGGTCAGCTCTCACAGAAGTACAGGCCGCATTTTCAAAAGTGTTAGGCCTTGCGCAATTTTGCCACTTGGATGTATTGGAGAAGATATGTCACCTTCATATTCCTAAATAATACACACTTGTCTGCCATGCAGACCTAAATACAACAAATCACAGATGTGGAGCAGTAGGAAATCCCAAATTACTACAGCACAGCAAAGTAAGGGAATTTTGAAGTCCTGTTGAGCTAAGGTTCACCTAGATCTCAGGGTCTTATATTCAGCCTTTGGAGAATACAGAACACTCCTTTCTCCACAAGGAGAAATTTAGACCTGTGATCTGAGGAGTTGCAGCAAGCCACACCACGGATGGCAAGCAACAGCTAATGATTCCTTTCTGGGCACAGTAAATCACTTACAAATCTTAGGTCAGACTTGCTGGAGGTCTGCAACACCAACATCATCAAACAACAATTTGTGCTACTCTGAGCATTAAATATTATCAAAAGCAATGACCTTAAGACACAGATTAAACATTTGAGCAAAATACATAGCGGTACAGAAGAATTGGGTATAGAGAAAGGAAAATTTTACATCAAATCTCAACCTTAGTTACCAATATTCTCTAATTTATTTTGTCTCAGATGACACCGTATCCCATTCATGAATCAGTCTGATACCTGAAATCTTTTGGAAACATGCAGACATACTGCATGATATCAATTGCTACTATTTCACCAACAAAACTTGAAAGATCAGAAAACGAAAAAGTAGACAAACTAAATCGAGAATATTTGTAGAACATTATTTTAAATTTGTGTAAATGTTTCTAGTTGGAATATGAAGCAGGTCTCTCATAAAGCTAAGAGAACAACCTAACTAGCAAACAGTTGTCACAGTTGTACCAATATCTGCTGTCAGACACAGTGATTAAATCTAAAGCTACCATTATCTATAATGAAGAAAAGTCAACATAACTGAACATTATGATAGAATCTCCTGCACTGAAAGTATACATCTTTGTTCTAAAACACTTGAATGCATAAAAAACATACCTTTGTTTTCACAGTGTACTGTCAAAATAAGGTTTTGATTTTATACCAATTTAAAGAATGGGGTAAGTAAGTGAAGCACAGAGAGATTGATGGCAACATTGGCTACTAAGTTTGGCTGTTGAAAAGACAATGAAGACTTTTGGTTTTTTCAATTTTTTTTTCTTATTTTCTTATTGTTTGACTTCGTGATACTAAAATGTTCTTTCAACATTGTTTGTGCAATTCATCACAGGAGAAAGTATCTCATCTAAACTGCAATCTCCAGCTTATGTGGTATATTTGATAGTCAACAATCAAGAGTCAGTCATGATAGTAACACTACCTAGGGAAATACATCTTCGAGAATAATCATGAAGGCAGAGTTCCACTGGCAATGACTTGGATAGAAATGCAGTATTAGTACACAGTAATCAAGGCTAAAGAGTTTTGAAGAGTTTCTGTAGATAATGATCTATAGCTCTTTACATTTCTTTGCCTAAACACTCCATGTATCCCTATGTTTACCTGACAACTCTTATGATTAGATTCATAGGCATACAGCAAGCTAAGCTCTGAACAGAAGAAACCTCTGAGGAGTATCAAGAACAAAAGCCTTACTTGATACAACTGGTTTGGAACAATTTCTGAAGCAAGGCAAAAAAAAAAAAAAGAAAAGGAGAAGTCCTCTGTCCTAGTAAAGGACACTCTGTGGATGAATGTAGGGGAGATCAGGCCTTTAGAGCTTGCTAGAGGAAAATTTTTGTTTATCAACACAACGTACAGATAACACTTGAAAAGTAGGTTATCATTTGAGAAGACTCGAAAGAAGGAACTAGTGGGTGGAACAGCACTGCATCTCAAAGGTGTGCACGATTAATTTTTTTTCAAGTCAATGGTTTTTTGAGCAGTAGAAAGAATGAAGCCTGGTTTGGTATGAACTTACATCTTCAGTTTGATATATGTGTCAATTCTTTTACTTATAAATAAATACAAGTTCACACCACAGTCTTTTTCCTAGTGAAGGCATTAACAAACCCTCTTTTTCTACTCTGGTTTCCACAAAACTTACAGGAGTATCTTCAAGGTGGCCTGCAATGAACTGGGTCAATCTTTGCCAAAGGCTACTGGGAGGGAAGGGGCTCTGAAAACAGAAGGCACACACTGATCTTCTGAAGTATCGGAAGCTGCAAAACATCAGCGATGGGATTTATTTCTATTTTGTTGTTACAGTCAAGGATCAGACCACAAGAGCACAAAGACTCTAAGCTACTTTCAAGATAACTTGTTGTGCCAGTAACCCAAACCACTGAGGAAGAAGAGCTCCAGTATCTCCTGAGAAGCAGCCTGTCATACTTTTTAATACAAGATACAACAGAGTAGCCTGGGATCAATGACCACACACGTAATTGAATTTAGTATAGATATAAATGGATTTCCAGGGTAAAGCAGTACTGGAAGTTTCAGATACCAGGCATGAATATTTAAACAGGGTTTTTAAAGATGTAATGAGAAAAAGTAGCACAGAACATGTCTGGGGAATTTTAAGACTCCATACTTTCCACATCGTTTCCTCAAAGAGTGTACATTGCTAACACAGATTAAGTCGAAAAAATAGATGGTGAAATGCATTAAAAGTGCGTAAGACAGAAGCGAGTAAATATGAACTCAGTCACATAAGAATTTCAGAGAAAGAAGTAGTACCAAACCAAAATACACTTCTTTTATGAAAAAACTAAGGATAGTTAAACACGGGTTTTTACAGATAGATAGAATCAAGGACAAAGTATGAATATTCCAGTAAAAGAGCCAAACTTGGAGTGATTCAGATTAGATGCATAACTAAAGTTCTCCTTTTATTTTTAAAAATGCTTGGGAAAAGAAAAATGAGAGAGATATAAACTAGTAGCTAAAAAGTAAGAGTAGGTAAACTTATTAATACATAAAATAATAGTATCTATATATAAACCAATCCACGTCATACATGTTCATGAAATTGTGAACCAGTGAAAGCAAATCCAAACTACCATCAAGAGCCATTTGTAAACTGCTGAAAGATCTACGGGCATCAGAAATGTGGATAAATGTAGCATTAGTTTGTAATAAGTTATTCAGAAAGTTGACAAAGTCCAAATCTGGAAATCAGGGAAACTTCCTCAATGTGAAGTTAATGCCAGCATCTTGGAAATTAAAACCATAGTTAGAAGAAAAATAAGACACTGAAAAAACAGAAAAATATGAACTATGACCATTACCGCTGATAATCTTACAAGAATAATTCTCACTAAACAACCTTGTAAAATAGCTATAATATTAACTTCAGAAAGGATAAATTCTTTATGAAAAGAAAGAAGTCTTTTCTTTGCCTAAGCAAATATTACTGTATTTGTACAGAGATGCAATACAACCGCATTTTAGTTAAGCACATGATGCTTCCATCTGCCAATATCAGACACTGAAAATACTATAATTGCCTTAAAACTGTCCGAGCGACTTACACGCAGTGGAAAACATATACCAGAGGAGCTGGAAGTAACTATGCAATTTCTAATTTCTGTGAAACACGTTTGTCCCGTTCCTTGGCAACTGCCCTGTTAGCTACATTAAAAGCATGGACAATTCAGGACAGTGGGTTAATGTTTCCTTTGTAAGATTTCCTTAATACACATTATTGTGCTCAGACCTCAGGTATTATAACAGTATCAATAACAGAAATGCATTTGCAGTTAGGTAGCATACGTTCGAAAATCGTGTTTAGTCCGGATAGTTAGCTATTTTGGTAAATAAATATCTCCACATTCCAGACATATATATATATATATATATATATATACATATATATATAATAAGGTCACACTGATGCTTTATTTTCTGCTGGATTCCAACATAAGCACATTTGTTACTGCTTTTTCTTGGAGCTCACAGCAGAAAATAAATAAGCTGTTTGAGGTTTATTATAAATACTTGTTTGCAAAAGTCCATTTCTCCAGATGAGCTTAATGCTGAAGTCTTAGCCACACCTCCTTTTTCTTTGTGCTGGATTTCATCTGTTGAACCATCAAAATGCAAAGGCATCTACATTTCTACCCCTTCACTGCATGAGAGAATATTTAAAGCAATAAATCTGTCCTCATCTGTCCCACCTGTGCTGCAGGATTGGGCAGCAGCAACAGAGCAAATAAGAATTGGAGGGAAAGAAACGTAGTGCTGAACGAAGTGTTAAGAATTTTTATAGATTTTGGGCAGAAACTACCATTATTTTTTTTTTCTCCCGAGGAATGCCGATTCTGCAAACCAGTGAGACTGCTTTGTTTCACATCTGCATTTTTGAAAGGCAAATCAAAGAAATCCTATATTTTCTTGCAAACCTTCCACCCAGAAACACACATTCCAAACTGGTTGCTGCAGCAGAAGGAACCATTTTATTGGGAGGAGTTAGAAAAAGGCACCCGGAGCACTAAGAAGGTGGGCTAGACCATTAACAATCCCTCTGCCCAAAAGAAAGTCACTCCAGTGAATAGATTTCTCCCTTCAGGCTTTTTTCTCACTCATTATTTTCAGAGTTACTACTTGTCTTAAACTTTCAGCCATCTGTCTACATACTCATCATTATAAACGGGGGGGAAGAAAGCGTTTATTTTACCTTCGCAAGACAGGCCGTGAGAAGTGACTCCAGAGAGGCTCTCTCTACACACGTTACAGAAGGTAGGTCGGGCATGGGAGCAGGCGTACCAGTTATGCATCCCTGAGAAATGTTCCACATTAAACTGTGCGGTCTAGTAAAGGAGAAGTTAAGACAAATTTGCAAGTACAGAACACAGCTACGGTGACTGAAATTACCTACGGTTCCATCTTACTGGGGGCGACAATGCTACCATCACCAAAAGTATTTTTTCAAAGGGTATTTAGCCTGCTCTCCCTCCAAACTTCTGAAGAGAAGTGTGATAATAAGCTCTCATTTCACTAGTAAAGGTCTTAACATGAAGCTTCACTCTGACATTAGACACACTATTCACAGTAAGGAGGGTGAATACCCCAGTTCTGTGTCCTGTAGCTTGATCTGTTCAGCTAGAACAGGTTGCATCAAAAGGGATGTCAACTTACCTCATAGTGTTCTCTGGACTGAACGGACTTCAGAGAGCTTATCCAGTCCTCCATTTCTTTTCTGTTCTCAGCACACAATATTAGCCTCCTAAATGGAGTGATTATCTGAAAAAGACAACACATTCCGATTAATACAGGTAATAAAAATCATTATCGACTATAACATTTAACATACTCTTTCCTCCAAGATGATGTAAAGGAATACACACCCTAGGTCACAACATATTAAACACTGAAAAATATTTTCTTTAACACACTACTAACAATGAAGGAGTTTGCTTTTCCTTTTTCAGTTCCCAAGTTTCGAATCAGGCTTCAGTATACATCTTTCCAAGGTATATTGATCACACCTCCTCTGTCCATATACTGAGATCTACATACTCAAATAGCAGGCACTCAAACTGCTAAAACAACCATTCTGGAAATTGCTTATTGACTAAGATTGCAATCCTATTTCATAACAGCATTACAGCAACTGCAAGGTCCATTCAAATTGCTAGAGATGAAAACAAATCAAAATCAAAACCCCGTAAGTCTTAAACAACAATAAAAGTTTTCATCATATTTCTCTATCTTGTGTATTGGTACTAAATTTACACAAATTAAAACATAAATAAATTTAAACCAGAACCTTTAAGGTAAAACTCAGTATAGAAGCACATACAAAGCTTTCTAAAAAGACACAGAGAACAAAAGCAAACAGTTGAAATTATATCCTACTAGGATGCTTGAATAAATCCCTGGATCAAGTAGACGCTGGGGAGTTTTCAGTGGTCTGAAGTTAGACTCTAGAAATCTGAAAATGGTGTATCTCAGAGGTTCAGAGTATAAGCTGTTTTCCCCTCTCCCTCACCAGCAGAAAAATAATTAAAATAACAGGAAGGCACCAGAAACTATCAGCTAACTCCCACTGAAATTATTTTGAGCACTGCACTAAAATAGACAGCGCAGTTACTTACATACCAAAGAATTTAAAACAAAATCAGTACATGAAATTAAAGAGAAGTTATTTGTTTTATCATAGGAAGTCTGAAAAATAGAAATAAATTCTTTATCTTGCGCATAAATCTATTGCAAAGTGTGTACCACCCACATTTGCAAATTACTTAAGTAGAACAAAGAAAGGACCACCAAATAATGATCATTCTGAGTATTGTTTTAAATGCTACAGGCTAGCTCTTGTAACAATTGCACAATATTAATAAATACTTATCTACAGCTGCCATTTACTTACCCAATCTCTGCCGTAAATAGTCTCTAGCCTTGATTTGTCCTATCCACTTCTTCATTAAACTGAGCTGCACTTCAACATATCTCAGAGGCAACGTAACAGAAGTGCAGCAAGCTGCAAGTCACATGGAAGAGGCAAAAACCCCGTGGGCTTGCCCTTTTTTTTTTTCTTTTTAATGTACTCACTTCACATGGAATGGAATAGTTCCTCTATTTCCTTCAGTCTTGCTTAAGCTTTTTAATAAGGTTTATTAGTAGCTCTCCGCAGCTCTTCCTAAAGAACAGTTAATGCAAAGAGCAATGCTTCTTTCATTAGTTTGGAGCCAAACAGGCGCTTTATTACTTCAAAATGTTTTTTCTAGGCCAGGTCATCAAATGAAGCCCAGAAAAGCCATTAAATCATAATATAACCTTGGCTCCAACAACAATCAGCATTCTGCTGGAATTTCCAGGTTTCAGTGGACTCAGAAATCTTACTTGGGCAAATACACCCACCAGATTATTTCCTATTATATAGCATGACATTATAATATGGCTTAAGTAAGGTCAAGTCCACCCAAAACACTTGGTGTCCGTGCTTCCCCCATGCTCACTACTGATGCCAACCTGTAACCAGATGTTGTGAAACGCCATTAAGCAACAACTGCATTTGTTGCTGAAGACTCATGTCAATCTCAATCTTTTCAAGTAATATTTATTTATATGACTCATGTGTCTATTACTACCAGTCACAGAAAGCCCCCGTGTGTCCCCCTGACTCTCCTCTCCCAAAATCAAGGCCTTATTTCAGTTGCTCTCACATAGTTTAGTGCCAATGGAGATGCCCTTTGGTATCCAAAGCACCAGTGTGGGGCAGGTAAATGTGATAGAGCAGCAGCTACGGATAAGCCAGGTGGGACACCAAAGACCATCTCAAAAGGTACTACACACTCAGGTACCAGCAACCAAATCACATCTGCAAACATCGCTAATTAATTCATGTAAACATACCAGAAATTCCTGTGTCCCTGCTTCTTATTAAATTCAGAGCATTATAAACTTAATAAAGTCCAGAACATATCAACAATCTAAAAGTTAAATTATATGCTGATGATCATATGAATGTAGGATCAATTATTATTAGCGCTCTAAAAATAAAGGGGAAATTTGGACAACATACATATTTGTAAATACAGCATCTATAACATTGTGATTAAACTACGTGTTCTCTTTGATTTACAATTTTTTACAACAAACTCCAAGAAGGAATACGATAACACAAAAAAAAGACAAAATGTATTATATGCAAAAAAATTCAACAGTGCTTGAAATTTTTCTTAAAGTAAAAAAAAAGAGAAACTAATCAGTCCATTTAGGTTCTCATCTATTTCAGTCTACAAAATCATGGAGAAGATGTACTCTTGTTATTTATTAGATATTTCATGCAACATAAGAATCCAGGGAACCCAGGAAATGATTAGCTAACAACAAGAAGTGCTTTTCCCTAAATGATACGTGTTACTTAGACTTGAAAAGTATTCCCAAAGGATGCTGAGGAGACCAGAAATATAAGCATCTAAAAAGGTATTTGACAAATTCATCATGAATAGATGCATTATATACTGTAAAACACAGTATCTGAAACTTTCAACTTAGCAAGTGCCCAAAATCCAAGGAGTGAATTTTGGGATGTTATGCAAGAGGAACAACTGCTATACCCGCCTTGCTGCTCATACTCCTGGAGTACCTGCTACTGCTGTTCTATGACTTTGATTCCGTATGGCTTTATGAGCTTTATGTGAACTCAGTATAGCTGTTCCTGCTTGTCCCGAACAGAGAATGACTTCCTATACCTTCTTATTTGCATTTATACAGAAGGCATGCTTTCTTATGAATGCTTACAGAAAGTTATTATTAACCAACTTAAATGTGGTGTCTCAAGTGTTTTCATTAAAGACAGTTGAACCTATATGCAGACATAATCAAAACTAAAATGGATTTAATTGTCCTTAAAACTATTTTAGGGTCATGTAAATTTGGATTTTACTAGTAATCTTATCTCATTGCATGCATTTAAAATCCAGTATCTTTTCTCTACTGACTAAAGTCAGTATCTTTTCTTCTATTACTTATTATCTCTTTTTTTAATTAATGCTTGCTGCCTTAAATATTATTATTTCTATGCCACTCTGAATACGCTAAAACTCTCAACAGACAAGAAGAAACTGTATAATATAATGACAAAGGAAGTGTCACAGGAACCACTGGAAGACCACTGAGGTAACGTAAGAATAAGAAGACTCCTAAATCTTGGAGGAACTCAGGTGCTAATGGTTCACACGCTGACAAAGCAGGAGACAAATCAAGAAGAATGAAGACAGACAAAAGGCCTTAAAAATAAATAAGTCAAGCCGATTTAATTTAGAAGATTAAGTTACTTTGAAAATTTTCACTGTTGTCAAGTAGCCAAGAAGTCATTGCTGATTTTGGAAGAGAGACTTATCAAAGCCAGATACTGCAGTATATTGGAAAATAATGAAATTGAGGTAGTGGGAGTAAAAAATGCTTTTAATGCAGTAGGCATAGGGAAAGAGTGAGTATATACAGTCTGAAAAGTTGAAGGCAAGCAACACAAGTCCTAAAACATCATAGGGAATAAAGAATGTCTGGATAGGAAGAAAAATGGTCCATTACTGTGATAATGTTCCTGTTCCGTTCAGAAAAATAGGGGACTTTTTGAGTGGGGAATGAAGGAGAGAACAAGAGGACATTGTTCAATCTGCCACCACATAGGTCCTGCCACAAATTGGGATTTTCATACTTGTTGACACTAGGATAATTTGTCTTCTAAAAATACACATATATTCATACATATGTACCTACATATCTGGAAATTACTTTGATTACAATTACACAGTCCAGTTTTGACCCATTACTGCAATGTTTCTTTCAAACAGCAACTATTAGGAACAAGCTTAATATCTTGAAAGGGAAGAAAATTGCACCTCGGGCTTTCAGAGGGGCTAACTTTACCAAAAACATGCTATATACCTTCAAACCAATGGGTTTAGATTTATGATTGTAAAATAAAATCAGAGAGAGTTCTACTAAAGCCTGTTGTCTAATTTTTAACATCTTTTACCATATCAGCAATATATAGGAAAATATAGTCACCAAAGCTTGTTCTCCTTTACTGATTAAAAACAAAAAGCAGACACTATATTTGCTAATCAAGAAAATAATGGTCTCCATCTCAGCAGCAACACAGCAGCTACTGTAAAGCACCCTTCTTCCTGCAACATGATATTTGCACTAAAGCACCTTCTGCTGCTCTAAACTATTATCAGGCATTACACTAATAGCACTTTGTACGGCCGATCTTGAATTGACTTAGTAATGTGGAAACATCACTTAGAATCTGAAATGGCTGGGGAAATGTTCTTCCTGTTCTTTGAACAAATATTTTTAAAATATCTTTCTGGAACTAATGAAGACAGGGTGATATAAAGAGAGAGAGCACCCTCACTTTAGGGACCGTACCCTATGCTTGGGGTATGAACGTAACAGATTCAATGTTTACTAAGTTCTCTGTGTTTCTAGACATAGGAAAGTGAGTTCTGGCAAATACCTTTGCTTTCTGTCTGACCCACCATTTCCCTCTCCTCAAGCAGAGGGGTCCATATGAATGTGATGGATGGACGTACCTCCATCACAGAGGTGTGGGTGGACTGCTGGGGTCACTGATGTCCCCACATCTACCAGAACTTGTCTGCAAAAATCACAGTGCTAACAGTTGGGCAGCTTCCTACAGTGCTTTAATTTATTGGATACAGGATACTAAATAAATTATAACGTTATATCACTGTCAATGATGTAGTTGGTGCTTTATGGTGAATTGTCACTCTTATTTTTCAGGATGAGCTGAGCCAGGCAAAAGTATAAATTACAAAGGGAGCGGCGGATTTAAAAGCAAGGCAAGTAATAAATGGCTATTATATTCGCCTGAGTACAATACAGAATTTATAATCAGAACAATTAGCTCTGTCTATTCCACTAAAACGTTGCTTCCCTCTTCTTGCTGGCCTTCTCCTGTTTCATTGTTGCCAGGCTCACAAGCAATGAAGTAATGTATGGTTTGGGCCCCTTAGGAGGGTGAAGGAAAGGGTTAGTCCCACACAGCATCTCCTGCACCAGTACAGCAAGACAAGTGGGCTTAACTAAAAGGCAGGATAAAAGTGGTTACATCACAAAAACAGGTATATGTCTACTCTGATTTGACTCTGCAGCAGAATGCAGCCCAGGTAATTTAGGTGGCCATGCTTTGGACCACATCACCAGCAAAAATGAAGGAGCATCTCCCAGAATCCATCCAGGTACATGAAGGACAAGAAAGTGATGACGAGTAGCCAGCATGGATTCACCAAGGGGAAGTCATGCTTGACCAACATGATAGCCTATGATGAAATAGCTAGCTTGGTGGATGAAGGGACAGAGGTGGATATTGTCCACCTTGACTTCACTAAGGCTTTCAGCACTATCCCTTAAGATCCTCATAGAGAAGCTGATGAAGCATGGGTTGGATGAAAAGACAGTGAGATGAATGTCTGGGCCCAGAGCGCAGGGATCAGTGGCATAAAGTCTAATTGAAGGACAGTAACTAGTGGTCTACCCCAAAGGTCAGCTGCACAAATGACCTGGATGATGGGGCAGAGTGCATCCACAGCAAGTTTGCCGATGACACAAAACTAGGAAGAGTGGCTGATATGCTGGAGGGTTGTATTGTCACCCAGGGGGACCTCTGCAAGCTGGAGAAATGGGCCAACAGGAACCTCATGGAGTTGAACAAGAGAAGGGCAAAGTCCTGCACCTGTGGAGAAACAGCCCCAGGCACCAGTGTATGCGGGGGGCCACCCAGCTGGAAAGCAGTTTGGCAGAAAAGGACCTGGAAGTCCTGGTGGCCAACAAGATGAAGATGAGGCAGCAATGTGCCGTTTCCACAAAGAAGGTGAACGTTATCCTGGGCTGCATTAAGACAAAGCATTGGAGTCAGGCTGAGTGAGGTGATCCTTCTCCTCTGCTCAGCACTGGTGAGGCCACACCTGGAGTGTTGTGTCCAGTCCTGGATTGCTCAGTAGAAGAGAAACACGGACATACTGGAGAGAGTACAGCAAAGGGCCGCAAGGATGATTAAGCGACTTGAGCATCTGACATATGAGGAAAGGCTGAGAGAGCTAGGACTGTTTAGCCTGGGAAAGTCTCAGGGGGGAATCTCATTTATTTTTGTAAATTCTTGAAGGGAGGGTGCAAAGAGTCAGTGGACACAAACTGAAAGACAAGAGACTCTGTGTGAACACCAAGAAACACAGATATTGAAAAGCTGTTTGAACCTGGTCCTGGGCAGGTTGCTCTAGGTGGCCCTGCTTCAGCAGGGCCTTGGACAAGAAGACCTTCAGAGGTCCCTTCCAACCCCCAAATCACTCCATGATTCTATGAAAACAGAATCCAGGTAAATCAAGTAATCCACTTAGGACACATCCTAACTGTAAAACAGATGCAAAAATCATCCAGCAAAGGACACTTTGTCTGTAATCTACAGTTCCTCAAATTTGACCTCATGTATCCATCATCAGCCAACCTCTAACAGAAGACAATTATTAATTCAGAAGTCTACTCTTATCATGAGACAGTTAAAAGAACTAGGGAAGGAAAGTTTCATGAATTTGGAACAAAGAATTAGATATTTATCTTAAATCAGTATTTAAATATAGCAAAAGCAATAAATCATTCTTGTAAATGTAAACTGGAAACTGCCATATACAGTTCAAGGCCTGCACATTAAATTCTTTAAAGTCCTTACATAAAGATTTGTTAAGCACGTTATTTCAGACTGCTGTGCCCTTAGCTCCAGTTTCAGCAGCTCATTACACGTTTATCAGATGGGATGGCTGCTGTACTTAAAGGAAAACATCTAGTTAAATATTTAATGGCTTTAAGTGCAAAGTTATATAAAATAGTACAGCAAGTGAGTATTTTCTTATTCTATAATAACAGATTCCTGTTTAAACATGATCCAGCTGCTGGAAGCCAGGGATTCTTGTTCACTAGAAGCAGGAAATTTATTCAAAGTTTACACCAATGTCCTTGTTTATAAAATTATCCGGTATACAGGAACTGCACTGAGGGATGATTTTTAAGGTTTCTCCAGGTATTTTAACCACATTGAGAGCAAGAAGAGAAAGAAACGTCAGAGAATACGTAAGTGTAGAACTGCAGGAAGAACGAAATTTGGCAATCTTCTTGAAGTAATTCAAAGACCAGTGCTCATGCTCCAAATGCCCCAACTGCTTCATCAGTGCTTTACTATCAGTGCAGACAAGGAAATAAAAGATACTTAAAATGCATTTTCATCTATGCAAATCTTCTTAATGTATTTAATAAATTAAAGAAACTCTCAGAAAACTAAAGGAAGAAATAGAGACATCTGTGAACTATTTAGAAAAAAATCCTGCTTAAGCTTGAAATCTGTGGAAAACAATAAATGGAAACATAACTAAAACAAGAATGTACAATGTAGCTCAGAATGGTCACATTTTTAAGCATCCCCTTTTTTACCTCTTCTGAAAAGTGTTCAGCTTTCTTGTAATAGCTTAATCCCAAGCAATTTATCTATGGATTTTAGCCTCACAGCTGAAATAAATGCTTTATTGCTTTTTCATAATGAAACTTAAAGCTTCAACGTTTCCAGACACTCTAGGGAAAGGGAGACAGCGCATCAAGTCAGAGATAAGGAGCTTAAAACTTGAAAGTCACACCCAAAGCTATTCAAAGAGCTCTCAGCTTCATTACGTTTTTCTGTCACTGTCACAGGGAGGGGGAAAATGAGCAAATGCTAAATGGAGGAAAAAGAAATCTAAGTGCATCGCAAGTGCACACTAATTGCTTTTGTCTCTCCATTTTTTGTTCCCTGAAGCATATTAATTTGCTATTTCAGTTTTGAGGTTTTTTTTCCTAAGCTGCCTGAATATAGGAAAAAAAAAAAAAAAGGAGTTGAAAATGGAACTAAATGGAATACAAAGCACTTCCCTCCTCTTTCTGTGGTTTGGGTATTGCTGGGGCTGGGAACATCGAAAAGCCTTCATCATTTAGAGGCTCATCAGCATCTGTATGAAACAGCAAATGGTTCACAACTAGGAGAAAACTAAAGCCATCCCAAGAGTTAGCTCTGTGTGCAAAGCTGAGTCACGCTGAGGAGCCCAGCACGGGAACTTGAACTGTTTCCAGCAATATTCCACCTCCTGGAGATGACAAGAGGCCTTGAGATCTTCAGAGCTGTGCCTCCAGGACCTCTGTCAGCCCGGTGCTAGACTGCAACTGAAGCACAGGGAATGTCTGGAGATGCCATTCCCCAATCTGTGATGGTGCCATGCAATGACCCTTCTGATAACACCAAGGGGAAAATTTAAAATACAGTGTATCCAAGAGTGGGATTCACCTCTCAGAGGAAGACACTCTAAGTAAAGACATCTACAAATGTGTCTGCACTTCCACCATCATCGGTGTATACCATTGCCAGTGTTAAGACACAGCCAGAATGCAAAGGAAATTCCAAAGTGAACCTGAGCCCAGGAAATTATTGTACATCTACAGGATAAATTGCAAGGTAAATTTGAGGCAAAGTATGCTGAGAGGAATCCTAAGGATAGCACAACAAGCAGTACTTAGCACTTCAGTAAAATTTCTTTTGTTTTTCTTCACACAAATAATTTCATAATACTACTGTAAGCTCATAAATCATACCCAGATCACTAATGATAATAACAAAATCAACAATAATAATAGTAGATATTGTTATCATTTAGTTTAAATTAGTATGCAATTGAGTTAAGATGCACCAATAGCTGAGTTTCATGAGGTTCACACCAGCTGAGTAAATTTAAGGAGAAACTATTTCAACTTGGTGGTTTATGTAAGTTTATCAAGAAACAGAAGCATGTTTCCAAACACAAATCTATTCTTTGAGTGACCTGTGGTTTATTAAAGGAAGAAGTCAAGCAAGAGTATCTCTCTTCAAGGGAACATCAGCAGAAACTACGTGCATCTTGAGTAATGTGCATTTTGAGTAATGTGCATTTTGAGTAATCAAAATACATTTTTAATAAATAAATAAAACTGCAGATAGATGCACTCTAGAGTATTCCTACAGAGCAAAACCGAAGGTTTAATCACACAGTGAAAAAAGTTTGCTTAGCAGTATATGAAACCAGAGGAAACCACCCCAAGTCTGAAATAAGACAAAGCCTTGAAGGTCGTTGCTGAGCCCATGATCCCACATGATCCCAGGAGTCTCCCAACACCAGCATGGCCAGATGATTTCACCAAACTACAGAAAGAAGAAAGACGGTGAAAGAGAAGCAGGAAAAAGCCCAGAAAAGGCCAGTGCAACCATTAGGTGACTGGGCTTCCAAAAAAACAGACTGAGATAGAATAGTGACTGAAGGAGGCTTTAGGCTATGAGTAAGGAAACCATCTCCTGATGTCCACCAAGACCAAACTGCAGTAAAGTGGATTTTGCAAACAAGCGGGGCAGCATTAGAGAAATACCTCCACCGGCATGCATAAGCATTTCTGCAGCTAAATAAAGCTCAAGACCCTGAGCTTTGGGCAAATCAAGAGTCAGTAATAAAACTGAATTTATGTTAGATTATTTAAAGGAAAGAAACTGTATTAGGATAATTATTCCCAGCTTTGAGACTATCTCTCTCTGTCTCTGATATTCAAAAATACAGAAGACTGGAGTGCCCAAACCTAAAGATGAAAGGTTTTAAATTCCTTTGGGAAAAGGCTCTTTTCCTCTTGATGTGGCTTGGGGAAGGTTAAGCAGTTCTCACATTCCCCAAAGTTCTCATAGTCCCTGAAGAAAGCCTCAACAACAACTCCAAAAAAAATCTGAGTGGCAAGAAAGGAAGAAAAATACGTCCAAATCAAAGAAATTTACACTCTCTCTCCAACATACTACAAAGGTCTGGCAACACATTCTCTTTTCTGAGGCCATAATGAACATTAAAAGTTAATTTTCTATAGTGAGTTAGAAGCAGCTAATCTCAACAGTGACCAGAGAGCTGACTGATGTCAGAAGCAGCAAGGCTGAAATAAGCTGCTAAAAAGCAATATGCCTTCAAGCCCAGTCCTAATATTTGGACTAACGTTGGACGTTAAAGTCCAACAAATAGCAAGAACTGAGTTTCCAGTACAACTAGGCAATTTCCCATTAAAAACAGCGGCTGTACAGCAGGATGCAAAGGTTAAAAGAATTGGTTTATGCTTTAAACTGATTCCACATAAATTACATACCAGTAAACTGTACATCCCCAGCCAAGATGTAGGATATGCTACATTCAGAAATATGCATAGGAAATAAGGTAATCACAGTTCTGGAATAAAACAATATAAACTGGAAGAAAACAAGGCACATTTTAACCACAGCTGAAACACAGTTGCTCCAACAGATTATTTGGCCTCACTAATCTATAAAAAGTACCTAGCCATCTCAAACTAATAGGTCAAAGGAAAATCAGCCAACATAAATGTTTAGTTTTACAGAATCTGTCCGAATTTACAGAGTATCAAGAAAATTGCAGACAACTGGATACAATTTTTTTTTTGTTTAAAAACATATTAAGCAGAACAGTCTGCTTTCAGGTCAAAGTGAATTGATAAATCTGACAAAAAAAGTGGAAATTAGAGAAAAAAACCTTTCAACTTTTTTGTAACAAAATGACACTCAGGGACTAACCAATGAAATGCTGTGCGTGGTTTGTGTTGTTTTTTTTCTTTTTATAATATGAAAATAATACTTTGAAACAAAATTTAATCCATTTAATTTGAACTAAGCTAACTACTTCTGTTCAAAAAAGGTAAAACATCAGTTTGACCCATAATTATTTTTAGTTCAGTGACTGAACCAAAAAGACTGACGATTTTTATGTTCCGATCATGTGATGAGAAGAAAGCTAAAGGACATTTAAAAAGCAAGAAGGAATAGTATGAATTTTTAATATGGGGAAAGATTAATGGATAACAAGCACCTTATTATTCTCTTACAAAATTTTGGGGTGAAATTCTTAAACTGGAAGAGAAGCATAAAGTAGCAATAGGGGAACATTTACAGAAAGAACAAATTTTTGATTACTTACTTCCCCCCTCTTGATACCAAGGTACTTCAGAATGAGCCAAGCAAGGTATTAAACAGACATTACAGTGACTTGAAAAAGTTCCGTGTTAGTAAAAACAAAGAAACACACACCCAAGAAAAACCACAGAAGCATAGAAGAAGTATTTATGAATTACAGACAGCTCTGAATTACCAGGAAAAGGATCTTGGTATCATTGTAGAGGATCAAAAAATGCATAATGTGTTGCTGCTGCAGAAAACAGACAAAATGTGGGATCCATAAGGAATGTAAACGAGTGTTAACTTAGAAAACAGTCCCGAATATCTGTAATTTGTACTCCCTGAGTGCCAAACCGGTCACTTCACTTACAAGATGATGCTGCAGAATACTAGTCAGAAGAACTGAAATAATAGGTAAAAGTAAAGAAAAATGTTTACAAATATTATTTACCCTGGAAAACAGTCAAACTGAAAGGAGGTAATAAAGAATATAGGATAAAGAACAGGCAGTTTATAGGTTTCTGTTGCCTTTGCCTCATAACACTAGGTGAGAATACTTAATTAAAGCCTAGCACATTAAGAGCTCTGCAAGGAAGTATTTTTCCACAGAATAAATAATTAGACTCTAAGGTCTATACGGTCTATAGCATCACTAAAACCAAGAAATCAGCAAAAAATGATGACATTAGACATTTTTGCAAGCATACCCAGAATCCTAGTAATCAACGTTATTGGCTGGAATATAAAGTCTCACTTCCAGCCAGTTTCTAATTACTAAAAACTGCAGTAGGCTTTCCAGGACAGCAGATCTGCCTACTGCAGCTTCCTCCCTGTCAAGATGACCACTTTCAGAAGACGCATATTCAACAAAAAGTACTTGATTCAGCACCTGATTCAGAAAGCTAAAAGCAGGGATTGACATTGCAGGTGCCCTGGATGACAAGGCTCCTATCACAGCTAAGAGAGAGTTAAGTTAATAACTGAATTGAGCAATTACAGGAATTTACTTTAAAGAACTATTCATCTTATCCTACATATGTAAATTTAGAGGTCTATTTAATCCCACCCAAAGTTTGGGCAAGCTGAATCCCTATCATCTAGTTATGTTAATTCTCATGTTCCTGGAGGGCAGCTTCCAGAAAAACAGTGACATTATTTATTTCCTCTGTTACTCTCAGGTGTAATTAGGTAACAGAATGAATCTGATTTTCACTTTTCTGAGTATACATATAGTACAAAACTGAGACTACGTGGCATGTGTAAAAGCTTAAATTGGACTAGAAGTTGGCCTAATCAAAATCAAATGTCTAAAGACAAATATATGAAGTAATGCCTCAAAGTCAGTATTTCCACCCTGAAATTATTATTTTCCATCATATTTATCACGGAACAGCATAAATGAATTAAATGTTTCAAACATCAGTTTGGATGGACTAAACATAGGTGCTGCTACATGATGCCTGTGCATTTTACGTGAGACTCTAGAACAGATTTATAATAGCCTAGAACATTTCACACATCCATGTGGCTCAGCAATTGAAAGGAAGCATGGTTAACATCTACAGAGGTTTTTCCTAGCCAAAGTGCATCAGAAGTTCTTCATCATCAAAAGCAAGACAGAGGTAGAAACCTAAGCCGAAAGGTAACCTGTCAAAATTCCTTCTGAAATCACAATTCATAATCACCTTGTTGCCCTGAGGAACTTCATTAATTGAATATGCCTCTTCGAGAATCATTTCAGTATTTAAAAAACCTTCTATCAGTTAGAACAAAAGCACGCCACTGATGTTCCACATGCCCACGCTTGCATGCTGGAGAGCACTATTCAGCCTTATTCAGTCTCAAGTATTGTTTTGAGAACAATAAAGAGATTTTTCTTAATGCACTTGAGACACCAACAAGCCATCTTCCATCCCTGCAAGCCAAAACGCATGAGGAATTACAGCTCTCAGCAGAACTGGTCACTGCCCCATCTGCTTGCATGCAATAGGGATGGGGGGCTGATTCATCCCTGAAGACATAACACGCTGTGCAACTACACTCCTCAGGACGTGCTGAGACAACATAAGCCACCCACTGAGGCCAAATCAAAGAGCTGTTGGAAAAAAAACAAAGAAAAAACATTCAGCAGATTCCCCAGCATCATGAGGAGGACTCAGTGCCCACTCACAGCACTGAGCTGCATCCACGGGGAGAGTAAAAGCCCCCATGTTCTCCTGGTGTGGCTGATGGAGGGGGTGATGCACATCGTCCATGCCCTAATCGCCTTCTTGAACCTCTCCTCTCTCCCCACAGGCTTCAGAGAGTGGCACCTAAAGAGTCATTGGGAAGAATCTGGCTTTGAGGGTCTCATATGAAGCCTCTGAAGTCAAGGGTCTAGATGAGAATGCTCATGACTACAGAACATTCATCATGTATTAAACATCATTCTACTTGCAAGCTCCTTCACCAGGAACTATTTGCTAGCAATGAGCTGCTTGTTAATTGAAAAGCAATATCATAATCAATAAAAAACTGAAACAGATAAACTGTTTCAAGTTTAGCAGCTTCTCATTTTAATTATCAGATATTTATTTATCTCAGCTTTCCCCTGAACCTCAATTTGTTTGTAGTAAGAAAGGAAAAGTATTCTGGTGAGTAAACAGTGGTATTTAGTTACATAAAATACTCTGCAAGCATCTGCATTACAAATAAACTCAACCTTAAATCTGTGCGTTATGACTAATTTTAGACTTGAGTTTTATCCAAAAAAAGAGCATGGAAAAACTTGACATGCACAGCTCTGTCTCCAAACATGCAAACTACCCGGGGCAAAAGAAGGCAAACCAGTAGCTGCCACAAACTGCGGGTGGGAGATTGAGGGGGCAGGGGTAAGTGAAATGATAAAAGGATTTGGGGGAAAAAAAAAATGTTTAATGTAAATTTTAAAAGGTGTGTTTTCCTGGAAAGATCGTCATTTGGTTTCTATTCCATCTACATAAGTATGTGTTAAAAATAATCTCTATTGGGACAAAAAACCCAAGAGGACTACATTAACTACAGAAAGCTAAAGTTAAGGATTTAATTTTTGCTTTTTTAACAAAGAGAATGCTAACAGAGCACTTATAAAGAATAACAAGTGATTTTAAGAAAGGCCAGATTATCTTTTTTAAGATGAAAAAAAAAAAAAGGAAAATTTAATGTTTCTTTTTATTTATAAGGAGTATTGCTGGAACACTACACTCCTCCCTCAAAAGCAGTGCAAGCAAGGCCAGAGCTGGATTAATTCACTGAGCTGTGTTGCTGGGAGACTGGGTTAGGCAAACAGAAAGAAAGAAGCCAAAAGATTAAGCGAGATGACGACTATTACCATATTTCACAGTCAAATCAGATGACACTTCAATCCAGGAGAGCTATAAACCCAAATAATTCTTCAAAATTAATTTGAAGACTCCTTAGAGAGAACACTGTTAAAGCTGTAGGCCCTGAGATTTTGTTTTCACTACTGTCTTCTACAGGAGTCTTCGTAATGGATATAAAAAAAGTATTTGGTGAAGAATGAGATAATGAGTGAGCATAAAGGATTATGAAGGACACCAAAACACCGAACAATGAAGAGGAAAAAAAAAAAAAAGAAATAAAAACACCCCAAACTATGCCACTTTTCTTCCCCCCCAAAAAATACACCAAGATGAATATCTTTATTTTATGATTCAGTGATTGGTGGTAATACTTCAGAGAGAAGTGTTTTCTTTATTTTCCTTTTCCTGCAGTGGAGGCTGAAGTGAGGGAAGTTTGGGTCTTTAGGGGATGCTGAGCCTTATATCTTGAACAAGAAATGATGATCATGACTGCTCATCATGATCAGTTCATCATCTTTGTAGGCTTCATTATTCCTCAGCCATCCCGATGCCTCCATGACAGCTTTACTTCTGGCCAGGAGCAAGGCAGAAGCCAAGCTTCTAAGCAACACCAAAAACATCTTTGAAAGGCAAGCTGGTATCTCACACAGCCACCTCCACGTTTGAGACATTCTGTTAAATCAGTCTTTTTTATTGTGTTCTTAGTCAGCAAAGAAACTTAGATTGATTTAACAAGCCGGCCTGTCCAGGCCAATGCAAACACGTCTTTGAAGTGCTCTGACTACTTCAGTAGCTGCCTGGGAGGTAGCAGAACAAGGAAGACCTGGTGATGCTTTCAGAAGGCTTGCACTGGATGGCCTTGGAGAAGAACACTGGTAACACAGGCCACCTGTGATCATTACAATTCTCAGGAAAATGGAAAATCCACATTTTAATAGAGCATAATGGGATCTGCAGGTTAAGAAAGGTGACACCATTGCAGTCAGTGGGATAACACATAACTTTCGGAAGGAAAATTTTACCCATGATCTTCCTCATAGTTAGTTCTTTTCAAAAAAATTTACTTTTCCAGGGTTTAAGAATCAGCAGAGGAACTATGTCAGACATTATCACTTAGTTCCAACAAAGAAGTTGAACAACAAACGGCAAGACCTGTGTGTGAAACACACTTGTGAACACAGATTTATGAACACTCTTTGTTTCTTATACCAGTGTTGGAATCAAGGTACGAGCTGGAGACAGCTTTTCCACATGACTTGGAAACATACAGGAATATGATTGACAATGAAAACAAAAAATACCCCACATCAATATATCAGAAAAGAAAAAAATCTTATTATAAGAAATTAAAACAATAACAAAATCACATTTTAATCAATTCAGCATGTCACCTTGAAGACAAACCACAGCATAAAAGTAAGCTGTACTAATGAGTACTAACCAAGTACTAATACTGAATTTTGATAAATTTTTAATGCCTTGTACACAGGCTAGCACATCTACTCTTGCAGCTTTACAGTAAATCAATACAGATGGAAACGTCACTTTTTCTTTTTTATTTCAGAATAGAATAGAATAGAATAGAATAGAATAGAATAGAATAGAATAGAATAGAATAGAATAGAATAGAATAGAATATTTCAGTTGGAAATGACCTACAATGATCATCTAGTTCAAATGCCATTGGATGCTGTACCAGCAACATTTGAAGCAACTGTTACCTAAAACTCTAAATTTTGCTAAAAAAACACAGAGACAAAATTATCAAGAGCTGATGTGATATTGTTGTGATACATAAAGACATTTTCAAATAAAGGACATTTTATTTCCAAATAAAAATGATAAGTTATTCAGAGGATTCTTGATTTTCTTAGTAACAGTGTATCTAAAGCTTTCAAGATCAGTATTATAATGGTTCCATACCGTGAAGCTGTTGTTGACATTTTTTGTGCTTGATTCAGCTACGCTGGCATCTGACAGGTCAACTTCATCAAATATTAGTGACTGTGAATGGAAAAGAACATAAAAATGTTAAATGTAGTCTGACTCCACTTTCAGGTATGCTTACAGTCTGTGCTTTCATTTCCTTGTGTCCATCCCAATTGGAAAAGAAAAGCAGAAAAAAAAAAAAAAAGTAGTGAAAAAATAGAATACAATGATGTGATAGAACCTCTTATTACAACCCTGAACACAGTCCTATTTTCTACCTAAATGGTGCATGAGAGTATACAAAGGTGGCTCCAAAGTGATATAGATCTTTAAAATCTCTTCTGAAGTTGTTGCTTTTTTTTTAATAGATGCAGTTTTGGGGGGTCTGCTTTGTAGCATAATTGTTGTATCAGAGAAAAGAGGTTGACACCGGAATGCGTGCAGGCAGGTTTTGAATGTCTCCAGAGAAGGAGATTCCATAACCTCTTTGGGCAGCTTGTGCCAGTGCTCTGGCACCCTCACAGTAAAGAAGTTCATGTTCATATGGAAGCTCCTGTGCTTCAGTCTGTGCCCGTTGACCCTCATCCTATCGTTGGGCACCACTGGAAGGAGTCTGGTCCCATCCTCTTGACATCCACCCTTGAGATATTTATAACTATTGATGAGATCCCCTCTCAGCCTTCTCTTCTCCAGGCTGAACAGACCCAGCTCTCTCAGTCTCTCCTCATAAAAGAGATGTTCCAGACCCTTGATGACCTTCGTAGCCTGCCGCTGGACTCCTTCCAGTAGTTCTTTGTCCTTCTTAACCTGGGGAGCCCAGAACTGGACACAAATAGATTAACTGCCTACAAATGAATTAACTAGTTTTGGGATGGAACTTTACATTCATGAAGGGGAATTTATGATACGGTATCCATACAAGAAAACGGAGCTCAAGGGCCTGAAAAGATCCCTTCTACTCCTTAGTTCGATGTTCCAGTAAGAGTACTATATGTCTTCTTTAAACACCCCAGCCTCTGGCAAAGGATTAATTAGCTTCTGTTAAACTTACGTTGGGTCTTGAAGCACAGAAGGGAAAACCAACAAAAACGTGTCCCCTTTTTTATAGCCATAGCATGTTCTTCCTCTTCCATACCATGGGAAGGAGAATGGATGCTGGGGGAGTTTCAGCATTTCTGGATTCAACGCTACAGAGTATTTGTACAACCGCCTACATATTACATCTCCTTTTCTCATCTTCATGGCAGAGATGATGTTGCCATTCCAAGAGCTCTCATCTGCCATTTATTAAGTCTTTATATAAACTGCTCAGGGTAGCACCATGTGCAGAGAAGTGTGACAACAGAGGTGCTTGAGTGCTGAGCTCCCTGGAGAGGTGACATTTTCCCTGATTCATCGCAGCCACACTACCACATACCATGCAATTTTAGTCATATAGTCCTAGAAAGAGAGGTCTCTATGTTTTGGTACTATTTTTGTTGAGAAGATGAGGCTATAGAAGTTGACAGGGACCTGAAGCAATTCACCTACAGCTCCCAGGAGTCACTGCAACCCCACAGGGTAAAGAAAAGCAATGCCCACGGCTGTGAAACAGCACAATTCGAGCCAGCCCAACAAGCCAAAATGCTCCCAGTCCCTGTCCCAAGGGGGTGGGAGGAAATGCCTTTCAGCAAGAAGACAAGTATTCCCCTCTGCACACCCCCAATTTTCCCACCAAAAAATTTCACTTGTCGGAAGACAGCTTTTTCCCTTCTAAATCAGCTTCGGCACAAAATCTTCCTGTCTTGATTTCACTTAAGCATTTCCGTCTCTTTAACAGCAATATGGGCGTCAGACTGGAAGAGTTTTAATGGAATTCAGTCTGAGGGATTGAGGGACAGCTGAGCATTATCTAGTTTTTACTTTTTTTTTTTAATGTTAGATTTGACTGCCTGCGAGCCACCTTGAAAACAAATAAACAAACAAACAAAACCAAACCAAAGCAACACAACAACAAAACTACAAGCCACATGCAACTCCTTAAGATTAATTTATTACTTGTCTGAATAGTCCAAAAAGTTAAAGTAATTGTGATAAACTTCACTAGAAAAATAGGTAAAACACCAGTCCTCCTTAGTTAAAGTTAATCTAACATACTACATTTTATATACAGTAGTATTTAAACAAGACAATCACTAACAAATTGTTACTTTATAATTATTGCACTTAAAAATCTAAACAAAATTGACGTTACAAGCATACGGTGTTGGACGCTATAAGCACAGAATTACCTTTGAATCCTTAGCATAGTAAAGAGTACGTCCTCGAAGTTTGAAATAACGTTTTTTCCACCTCTGAAAGGAACTGGTTTGCTTCAGTAGTAATCCTTCTTTTATACTTGTCTGGAAAATATTAAAATACAGAAGACAAAGTAAATACACATCTAAATAGCTACACATATAGATGGAGGTTATGTTTTTAATAATTGATGTTACACCTCATGTAACCATGAATTTACATTTGTTTCCATTCACATTAAATTGAGACATTCTCTGGACAACTAGAATTTGCATTGCTAGTTTTTAATCAATTACAGTGTTGGCAAAATGCTAATTTTACAACTAAAATGAAAAGGCAGTCGAGAGGCATATAATTGTTGTGAAGATGAACACAAAATCATGCGATTGTTTGGACAGCTGCAAACCCACAAATATTACAGTAAGCAACAAGTGATGGCGGCACAATTCAGACAAAAAAAATCTAAAACGCATCTACACAAGGTCATTTCCAGTCCAGAATCTAATTATGTTGGGGAGAAAAACAATTTCCACATAGGCACTAATTCAAAAAGGTACTTAAATGCGTGTCTGATTCAAGCACATGAATTATGCCTTTAAAGTAGAGGGAATGATCCAGTATGATGCAAGTCATGCACAACTACAAACGCACTGCTGAACTGAAGCCTTCAGCATGAAATCAGCTTAAAAATAAGAATAATTATTATATGGAAAGTGTGAGAAAAGTACCAGCTAGGGATATTTTTACCAGGCAAATATTTTTAGTCAAAAAACGATTCGCTGATCCAAACCTTTCCACTGCAGCCTGAACCCTGCCTACATAAAGCCCATTTGTTGAAATGAGTAAGACACAAATTAGTATATTTTAAACGTGTATCCTGCTTGTGCCAGCATGTGTGGGATTCATCCAACCCATTACAGAAATTCTCCACTTAATCATATGAAATGACATGACATAGCATACTAATTGTATGAATCTCAAAATTCATTTTCTTCAGCTCTGAAGCACACAAAGGGTATGAGAAAAAGCAAGAACATTTGGATATTATACTCCAAAATGGTCTCTAGTATTTCCAGAATATTTACAATTTGTAGTGTAATAACATGATGCGAAACATGGAACGCAATTTCTAGACAACGTGATATAAACATCTGAAGTTACACTAGACATTCAGAGGCTTAACCAAGACCTGACCTAAAGTTCATAAATATAATCTTCTGTTATCAGATGTCCGTAACTTTAATGACAGTAATAAAAATACAGAAAAAGCAGAAAGCACTTCAATGTTCCTACCGCTCCGCTGAAATGAGAAACATGGCTGTTACATATGCACATCTCACCCTTCACTGAGATACTCTTAACATCACAGACTAAGAATATGGTGTAACGCTCACAAAGTGATTGAATTAATGCTCTCAGAAAAGCAGCCAGCTCAGATGAAACGTCACAGCTGAAAGTTTGGATCTATCTCATTTCCCTTCACATGCTGACAACTCAGACCAGTGCATAAGGCAAGTTGTAGAGTCCTGCATCTGGGCAAGAACAACCCCAGGTTCCAGTATAAGTTGGGGAAGGACCTGTTAGAGAGCAGTGTAGGGGAAAGGGACCTGGGGGTCCTGGTGGACAGCAGGATGACCATGAGCCAGCACTGTGCCCTTGTGGCCAGGAAGGCCAATGGCATCCTGGGGTGTATTAGAAGGGGGATGGTCAGTAGGTCCAGAGAGGTCCTCCCTCCCCTCTACTCTGCCCTGGTGAGACCACACCTGGAATATTGTGTCCAGTTCTAGGTCCCTCAGTTCCAGAAGGACGGGGAACTGCTGGAGAGGGTCCAGCGCAGGGCAACCAAGATGATTAAGGGAGTGGAGCATCTCCCTTATGAGGAAAGGCTGAGGGAGTTGGGTCTCTTGAGCTTGGAGGAGACTGAGGGGTGACCTCATTAATGTTTATAAATATGTATAGGGTGAGTGTCATGAGGATGGAGCCAGGTTCTTCTTGGTGACAACCAATGCCAAGGGGCAATGGGTGAAAACTGGAACACAGGAGGTTCCACTTAAATATGAGAAGAAACTTCTTCATGGTGAGAGTGCCAGAGCACTGGAACAGGCTGCCCAGGGGGGTTGTGGAGTCTCCTTCTCTGCAGACATTCAAAGTCTGCCTGGACACCTTCCTGTGTAACCTCATCTGGGTGTTCCTGCTCCGGCAGGGGGATTGGACTGGATGATCTTTTGAGGTCCCTTCCCATCCCTGACATTCTGTGATTTGGTCAGCACCCCTGCTGTAGCTAATGGGGTAGCACTTCACAGCGGAAAGGGGCTGCTCACCACATGCAATTTTACCATTGCTTGAGATTTTCTGACCAGACCCTAAGAAAAACTAGTTTTACGTGCCATAAATAGATTTAATGAGTTAGTGAATGCATGCACTTATTCAAAACCCGTTGCAGTAGTCAGGCAGCATTTCTGTTTCACAGCGCTCTCTGAGATTTCAGAAGCTCATATACAGAATGGGAATAAATGACTTGTGTGTTATCAAGGGTCAGAAGACGTAATAGCAGAGAAAATCAGTTCCTAGAAGACAGTACTTCTTCCACATACATGACAGGCGATGACTTATTGGAAAAATTTCCAGAGTGGAAGGGAATCAACATTCCCTAAAATGCACTGTATGTACTAGGAAACTCAGAACATAAGTTATACTGAATATTTTCAGGGATTTTAAAATCTGTTTAAAGAACATAAATCTCCCCAAACCTTGAGCTATTACCCACTAAAGAATAAATTAAGTCTTTCATGTCATTTTCATGCCTATGTAAGCCATTTCCCCTTATTTCTACTCGCTCCTTAAAACACCAGTATCCCTAAAATCAAACCAATAAATTCAAAACTAAATCTGTCTTGGAAGTCAGTCCCTTAAAACTAACTCCCTAAAGTTGGCAGCAAATAACCATGCAGGCTCTATGGAATGTATTTTTGTATCAAAAGCTTAGAAACAGATTAGGTTAGTAAACATCCCCCCAAGAAATGTAATCACTTCATGAAGTATACATCTGAAGTTTACATTTTACCACCCCTAGATATACTGGGCTGAGGTTTCAGCATCTTAAATAGGCAACTCCATGGCTGCAGACATCAAAATTGAGCATGAAGCTTCAGCCCATCATCCTTAATTAACTTCATTTAGCCTTTAAAATGTGCAGAAAACTTCCAGCTGCCAACTGAGTCATTAGATAATCTGCTAATAATGCTTTCCTGAGTCTACACACAAGTCGCAGCACTTACAGTAATTTGAGATTGGAAGGGACCTCTCCAGTTGTTGAGTTTGGGTCCACATTACTGACCACGACCAGGTCATAGGAAGTTTCTTAAAAACATTGTTCAGGCTACAACTGCACCTTAAGAAAGCAACCAGTACCTTTTCCCTTCCCAACAGCAGTTAAGACAGTGCTCCAAGATCTTGCTGTTCTGAGAAACCTTCTTCTAATTAATCTCAGCTGGACATTAAATCTCAAGCATAAGCAATAATCACTGCCAGTTATATTAACTACTTTCCTACTGTAATTTCAGAGAAACAAAAAGTGGACATCCCACAATCCCATGCTGCTTCTCACATTTACAGAAACACCTCTCATCTGCTTGCCAAAAACTCTGACTTCCCCATACAGCATCTTGTATCATCTAGCAATACAACACCACTCCAGAAGTACGTGACTATAATGAGGATAGGATAGGATAGGATAGGATAGGATAGGATAGGATAGGATAGGATAGCATAGCATAGCATAGCATAGCATAGCATAGCATAGAATAGAATAGAATAGAATAGAATAGAATAGAATAGAATAGAATAGAACAGAACAGAACAGAACAGAACAGAATAGAATAGAATAGAATAGAATAGAATAGAATAGAATAGAATAGAATAGAATTCAATAGAATTCAATAGAATAGAATTCAATAGAATAGAATTCAATAGAATTCAATAGAATAGAATCACTATTCCAGCATCCCTAACAATCTTCACTACTTTAGCCATTAACAACTAGGAAAATTATTCATAATATTATAATCACAACATCACGGTGCTCCAGAGTGGTGTATTTTCCTGAAGAAATCTAATTATAAAAATCACAACCACATTTCATAAATTAAGAAGGTGTACGTATGTGTTAAATTATCCAAGAATGTTGAATACAACTCTACATCACCATAATCTACATGACAAAAATAAATGGGATATTTTGATAACTAAATTTGATATTTGATATTTGATAACTAAAAAATGAGAGGCATCATCTTTTATATCAGATTTTAAAATATTCAGTATAATACCTGAAAACTCAAAACTAACAGTTTTAATTTCAAAGACAATAAACCCCACTGCCTTGCTTCTAATTCAGTCAGTTCATAAAGTCCCACATTTGCACAGAAGTCAATTTTTTTACTTCTGCTGCTACTAGAAAGATCAAAAGAAAGGAGAAAATATTCTGAATCTAGAAAAGAAAACAGGAAAGTGCCTACAGATGCGTTATTGGCAATGGCAAACTGAAACATTGAATTATTATAGGTAAAAGTCTCCCCTCTACTCCTTTTCAGGTATATAAATGGATGTGCTGCTCAAAATGTGTCAGGAAAGTGAAGAAAAGAACATCAGGACATTTCTGAAAGTGATGAGAATGAAAATGGGATCACGAAAGCCCATAAAACAGGGTACATCAAATGTAAACAGGAAATTAAGAGGGTGAAGAAGCAATTTAAGATGCCTTGCAACGGATGCTCATGCTGAGACTAAAATGTTCTTTAAACGCCTTCAAAGACGAAAGACTGCTATGGGTTTGGTAGGATCATTTTTCAACAGAGGTATGAAAAAGGTATTCAAGGATGAGAAGATCACAGCAAAGCAGCTCATAAAATTCTTGACACCTCTATTTTCCAGTGAGGATGATGAGACGGTATCTCACACAACGTCTTCTTCCTAACATCAGAAGAGCTACATCAACATGAAGCTATACATGAAGCTATGAAGATATACAGGAAGCACTATACTGGCCCAGGTGTGGACCTGATGGCATAGACTTTAGGGCCCTGAAGGTCCTGAAAGGACCACTGACACTACCTTTCAATCCTGGTGAGACAGCAGAGTCCACACAAAGGAATAAGATTGCTGATCCCATACACATCCAGTGGGAAAAAGTCAACAGAGTTTTTCTAAAGGAAAGTTCTGCCTTGCTACCTTCAGGGAGTTCAGGGCCTGGAGACAAAGCATGTGGATAAATGAACATCCAGTGGACTTGGATTTTCAGAAAGCCTTTGACAAGGCTTCCCACCAAAAACTATTGAAGAAATTAAGATAGAATGGAATCGGAAAAAGTCGTTTTTTGTGGATTGCAAGTTGCTTGAGGGATAGGAAGAACAAGCAGGCTAAACAGGCACTCTCTTCTGGATGAAAAAGTCATAGCAGCAGGGTTCCCAAGGAATCAGTTTCATTCAAATGCAGTGACTCAAAGAAGGATTACACAAGGAAATCTTCATATTTGCTGAAGATACTAAGCTCAAATTCCATGCCAATGGCAAGGAACTCAAAGGATGTTATAAAACTGAACAGGAGCTCAAAGAGGCAGAAGATGAGCTTCAGCCCAGGTAAGATGCTCTGTTTTGGGGAAAACATCTAAAGCTCACTATCATTCTCAGATCAACTTTGAATGAAGAAGAGATCTGGAAGTCACAATTCACAGTTCTCTGTGCTCAACCACAGCCAGAAAAGCCAAAAAACTTTGGCTGCCACCAAGAAAAGTAGCAAAACCAAGGCAGAGGATGTCATTTTTCTGCTATATAAAACACTGGTGTACCAGAAAGTTCTGGTCTCTTCAACTCAAGAAACAGGATTAAGAGAAGGCACAGGGAAGGATGACTCAAATGATTCAGAGCAGCTGCCTTACAAAGAGACTAAAAAAGCTGGAACTCTGCAGTTTGAAGAGCAGAAGATCGAGGGGATAATACGATTAAAGTTATTAAAGCAGAATATGGTGAATGCAGAACTATTTTTCACCAAATCCCACAATATTTTAACAAGGAGGCATGTGATGAAGCTATATTGAGATTAGCTCAACAAAGATAAAAAGCAGCACATCTTTACACAGCAGGTAGTGACTTTATGAAGCTTGGCTGTCATGAGAGACTGGAGAAGCAGACAGTGTCAGCGAGTACAAAAAAAGGGTTAGACAACCGAAGAACAACCACCTCTGTATGTGGCCCTTTTCAATACACTGTGGAGAGATACTGGAGCACTGAAGGGCAGCCAAACTCATGTCTTGCCCCTGAGCAGCCTTTCCTGTTCCACTGCTGAGGATGGATTACTGTCTGAATCACCGAAAAAAAAATAAATCATAGGTTGGATTTTTCCTGCTACGTTGACAGTACCACTTTTGCTCTAAAGTCTGATGTTTGTGGTTTTAAATGGATCTAGGCCTTCATTTCCCCAAATAATTAATATTTGGATTGTTGACAGACCGGGCCATTAAAGAAAAAAAGACGATAGTGTTTGATATTGTCTAACGCCCTCCTGTGACGCTTCCTATTCATATGACTTTATGCAGTGTAGTACTGAAATAAAACCAACCCTCCTCTTTTAAGTATTGTGGAGAGTTTGGTACATTTTCACCAGCTGCAGGGGTATGGCTTTAGGCAGACAGACCCTTCATTACATTACAAGGTAAAGTCTCACAGCTCATAGTAACGCAGAGCCCCTTAAAATATTCCCTGTGTTCAGCAGACTGAAAACCTCTTTTATTATTAAAAAATCTGACAACCAACCTCCTGATTTTGATTAAAATTATGACCTGGGAATTCCAAGTTTCTGATTTTCTTGACAATCTCTGTATAGCAGTTTCCATTACTGTCACTTACGCTGAGAGATTTTTCATTACTTACGTCAAAATAAAAATAGATTTTTATCTACCAAGAATAAAAAATTCATCAGCTGCTCAGTGCCAGGTTACATTTTTATTGAATATTCCTGATCATAGTGAAGGGAGCCTGACATCTGAAAATTAAAAGCAAACCAAGAACTACGTTAAACCTATGAATTTATACAGCTAAAAACGGTCAAAATAAAATTGAAAAGTAAGATCATCTTCTTGACTGTGTAACACTGCTTTAATTTCAATAAAATCTTAGTAAAACAAGTACCATCAAGAAGTGATCACTCAGTGTAACACATTTAGTGTAACATGATATATCGTGGGGTATATAAAGCACCACGTTTGCCCCAGACTGCTGCTGCTAGCACATCCTCCACGTTACAAGTACCATTAGTGACAGAGAAATCACCATCAGTAGCAAGCTGCATATGCTCAGTCTGTCATTGTTGATGACAGTTATCTTTAACTCATTAAAAACAAAATGCCTAGCTAGCTATGAGAAAACAGCTTCCAAAATCTCAGAATGAAAGTCAGCCACACTGCCCCCACCCCCCACCACAATACTAACCTGTGGTTAAACGTCATCATTTTTGTGTAATAATAAAACAGTATGTTCTTCCAAAGTTATTCTGATATAGTATAATTTTGGCGTCCTTTGTGTGGATGAACTCTATCCTAAATGAAACTGTAATACAATGCGGTGCATTTTTTCCTCAACCTTGTTCTTCCCTCATGTTCCCTTCCAGCCTGTGCTGAGGAAACAGATTTTACATTACTGATGTTAAAATAATTACTGCTTCCTCTACGTGGAATATATGGCAGTGTAGTAAAACACGCAGCAAATATGAAACTGCAGAGACGTTGCCATAACAAAAATATCTTGGTGGCAAGGTGAAGTCCAATTAGCAGATTGATTTAACAATACAGGTTATAACACATACCAAAAACGAATAGGATTTTGCCATATTAGGATGAAACATTACACTGGAAATTTAAAAAAATAAATGAATAGATAGATAGATAGATAGATAGATAGATAGATAGATAAAAACTTGATACAAGATTGATGGAATAGGCTGCCCAGAGAAGCTGTGGATGCCCCATCCCTGGAAATGTTCAAGGCCAGATTGGATGGGGCTTTGAGCAACCTGGTCTAGTGGAAGGTGACCTTGCCCATGGCAGGGGGTTGGAACTAGATGATCTTTAAGGTCCCTTCCAACCCAAACCATTCTATGATCCTATGTTCTCACTCTGTGTTCTCATTAATCAGGGCATGAAACAGCTGTAATACACTGAAAAAGGATAAAACACTTCACAGGACTGTGACCTTGTACCAAAGACTTAAGAGTCTTGGCCTGTATTGTACAACTCAGCAAACTTAGCATTTTACAGCTACCATTTAGAGCTTCAGTAGGTCTTCCTTTTAAACTACACATGCTCTGAGAAGAGATTTAAAACAACTAAACCTAACTGATCTTGAAAGAGAAGAAGAAAGAAAGAAAGAAAGGAAGAAAGAAAAAAAAAGAAAAAAGAAAAAACCAAACCCCATGATAAACAGTCTAAGCACTCAGCTGGCAAGAGTTTTTTCTTTACCAGACTTCCTTAGGTCTTGGTCTCAACTAAATAAGAGGAGCACTCAGCACATTGACCAGTCTCTGAAGTATATGCAGTATAGGTCCAAACCAAATATTTTGCTGCCTCACACAGCAAAATGTGAAAAAAAAAAAAAATCCCATTACATTTCCACAGAGAAGAGCAAACTCTTCCTCTGGTTCTATCCAGCATTAATATGAAAATTACAGTTGATCAGTTACTTAAGGAAATTACAAAATCAGCATATAACAAAAATATATTAAACACCACTACGAACTTTTAAGTAATCCTTTCTTGAAAACAAATTATAAGTTAAATTTGTCATAACAAAACTTCTGTGTTTTACTTCTTTCAGTTCTAATTTTTGCCCCTCCGAGAATGTTTAAACAAATTCCAGTGATGCTGTCAGACATCCCAGGAGCTACCCTGGGCACAAGAGAGCCTATGCAGAGCAACTTCAAGCTTGCGACTCTCTGGGGAAAACTGGGGAACAACTCATTTCCCTCTGGCTGGCTTTTTCCACACCTCTGCCTTTCACCAATCAAGGTAGGAATGAGAAAAAGCTTTTAACAACAGAATTCACACAAGGCCAGGAATAGTTGTAGAGTACAGTAGAGTAGAGTACAGTAGAGTAGAGTACAGTAGAGTAGAGTACAGTAGAATAGAATAGAATAGAATAGAATAGAATAGAATAGAATAGAATAGAATAGAATAGAATAGAATAGAATAGAATAGAATAGAATAATAGTTCAACTGGAAGGGACCTACACGCATCACCTACTCCCAAACATACAGATTTCAAGAAATCACAATATCACACAAACGTGTTTAAAAAGAGCAAGTTCTTAGAATCTTCAAATTTATTCACTTATTTGAACAGATGAAAAATGTAAAAATACCTTCCCATGCATTCACTTTCTTCACTAAATTACCAGTTATTGTTAGAAAGTGATCCATCATTGCAGTTTTTCTCTTCCTCAATATTCAAGTCTATAGAAACAAATGGACACCAATTTCACAGACGCTGTAGCCCTGTGATACGCAGATTCCTGATATGTTTACAATTATAGAGAAGTTTATTAACTGAATATCCAAGCATTCTTGAATTTTTATAGTTTTTCTGATTGCTGCAGATACAGAGATTACACGGTTTAATCTTATTCAGTGGCTGCACTCCATTGCAAGTTTATATTGGCCCCAATTTTGTTTTACTGGATGGCAAATAAAATCCTGGATATGCATTAATCATGTTTTGAATTACATTTTCTAGTATTTTTCCACTAACAGTCTTAGCTTAATGTTCTACTTTTAGAATAACTACACTAATAAAACCTTTCATTCCATAACAACTCAAAGGCAAGGATCTCTCGCTTACCTATATAGCTTTTCGGGCCTGGAGAGACAAATAGTAATATATTTCCCACTACCATGAAATGAATCTTTAAGTGAGAAGGCTGGGAATATCATTTGAGTGACGATGGCAAAATTGTACTAGTGAAATATGCAAAAAGAAAAAAAAAAAGCAGTGCACAGAAACAGGTACTTAGAATAGCTAATGTATTCCAGATAGTGAAAAATCCTTTTGATTATCACCAAGGTTATGTAGAGAAAGCAGAAAAAAAGGACAGATACGCCATAGAGTGGAAATCTATTCCCAGTTTGACTGCAAATTTTATGTGTGACCTGGGGTAAATCAGTTAATGGGTGTTCTTTGGTTTTCACACTTTATTCTCCTTCACAAGAGTCTGGCTGTGATTTCTCACCATTTCATTAAGTGTCTCACTAGAACTGGCAGAAGGCTGGTCCTACTAGTAAAGACCAAGCTGTTGGGGAATAGGTGTGCCTTAGCTTATTGAATTATTGGGTATAATGCTTCCTATCTTGGCCTTCTCCACGTTCTTTAGCACCAGGTCCTCTGCCTCACTCAGCAGCAGGCACAGGTTTGCCCCAGTCCTCTTTTCTCTGCCAACGTACCTGTAGAAGACCTTCTTGTTGGCCTTCACATCCTTTCTACATTCAACTCCAGGTGGCCTTTGGCTTTCCTAACCCCATTCCTGCATGATTGTCTCTCTAAATTCCTTCTGGGTCACCTCCCCTGCTCCCACCTTTTGTATGCTCCATTCTTGTGTCTGAATTTCTTCAGAAGTGCCTGGTTCACCCATGCAGACTGCTCGTAAGATTGCAGGACTACCACGAACAGCCAGATTCCGCCCCTCTGTTTATCACTCTACCTTGTGTTAGTTCTAAAAGTGAAATTTCCTGTAGCAAAAACACATCTTTTTCCAAAGGTTGTGGGGTTTTTTTGTTTTTTTTCTTTTTTCTGTAATTACTTACAAATATTATTGAGTTACCCCTTGTACAATTTCTCCCAATCAGGATTTTCTTATACAAAAATCCAGCAGTTCTAGACAATGTCTGGAGCCCAAACTGGCACGAAAAATCCCAGTTCCAGTCACTATATTTTACATAATATGTAGTTTTAAATTTAGTAAGTAACTATTTGATATCTTGGTGCATCTTGGAGGAGGAAAAAAAAAAAGCCACAAAACACAGATTGCAAAATATACTATAAAATATATTATATAGCCAAACAGATCTGTAGTTTACTTTCCAGGCCACTAACCATCCTCATAACCTCTGGTAGGTGACTTATTCATTGTACCTCAGCTCTGAACAGGCAGAAAAGGAATAACACTTCTTCACCCCAAAGAGATGTAATGTTCATACATTCACTTGTTTGTGCAGCTACATATAAATATTGCCTGCGTACCTACTGAACCAGTATAAATTTAGTAAAAAGATTATTATTGCAAGAATACTGCCGAATTCCCCCAAACAGCAAGGCACTTTTAGTAAAGGACAGGGTCTCAGCTGCTTCTAGTTCATCTCATGGTAAAATCCCATTTTCCTTCCCAGTCTTCACCAGCAACCCCAGTGGAAGCAGAATTCCCACATTACAATGAGAGGAGGAAATTCTCTCTTTTGAGATGAGGAGACTGGAGAGCAGAAGAATAACACACATCGGACCCTCCCTTCCCTCTGTTTACTGATGGGAAATGAGAGCCTGTAATTACTTTTGAATTCACATTCCCTTTGTGAGCAGGCTCATTCATGTACATGCTATTTTCTCTCATTCAGAAAACACAATAACGCTGCTTCTCTCCAAACACGAGTCTCTGACCAGAGCAGCACAGATCAGTAATTCTAAGTGTTTAACACGGCCTGGCTTGTGCTTGTCCATCCATCAAGCAACCTCTGGCTCTATAAAGGCTCCAGTTTTTACTCCGTATCCAAACCCTTGAGCTGTGGAATACAACACAACACCTCACTTCGCTCCAGGGCAAAATCAGGGAGTGAGTCCTCCTCAAACATATTTCTGGGCATGTGCAGGAGAAGGAGGTGACTGGACACAGTTTGCATGGACTTATCAAAGTTGAATCATTCCTGAACATCAGGGAATCTTTTCTAAGACCCCTGCATCAGACAACAGTATTGCACGCACCATTCCACTTGCTATTCAACAGCTCTTATTGCTAAAATATAATAAATGTAATACTCACTTGCTATTCTTCTTTCCGTGAGTTGAGCACTAAGTATGGACTTGGCCTTTTGAGATTGAAATACCTTGATGGTAATTTTTTTCCATTTAAACAACGTAAGTGGCTATTAACAAAACAGCCCTAGTATGAAACCAAGCAAAACAAGAAGCATGGAAATAAATGCACTAGAATAAAACTTTACTATAGTTGTCATTGTGGGGTTTTGTTGTTGTTCTGGGTTTTGGTGGTTTTTGTTTGGTTTTGGTTTTGTCTGTTTTTCGGTTTGGTTTGGTTTTTGGTTACTGAGAAGAGTACTTCCCTTATAAATGAGTTCTCAGTTTTATAAAACCTGTCACTTCACATATCCATTGTGTAAGAAGATTTGGCACCTTGAAGGTAGGAGCATTTACATGTTTTACAGAGCGCTTGCTTTCAGATCGTGATGCAAAACCTGCTTTCCAGGGGAGCTAAAAAAAGCAAATCCTATTTCAGCTTAAATAAAACCTCAAAAATATTCTGAAATCTTTGTTTAACAACATATCCTCCATACCCACTAACAAAATCAAGAGACTCATAAAGGACCTAGAAGATGCATAAAAAGATGTCTCTCCTCCAAGGTAGTATTAACCAGACACAGATTGCAGAAACAGATTATCTACCATCTTATTCAGGTGCACCATTTTTTCACTGGAATTTTTTTTCCTGGCCCATTTGTTGGCAAAAATGCCACTATCATTTAACACCTGTGTTAGAAGGAAGAAACACACGAGCAAAGATATACTGCATCTCATAAGCCTGCTTCATCGCTTCTGTAGAGTTAATCTTCATATGTTCAGCTCCCAGTCACAGAATCCCTAGACAGAATGACGGGGATCTAAACTCTGGCTTTTCAAATGACCTAACTGTCATTACAAAAATACACCATCCTTCTTTCCTTGCTATTTAAATGAGGTCTGCATCTGCCTTTGTCAGCCATCCTTAGACTATTCCCATAAGACATTTGCCTAAGACGTTCTTAAAGACCCAAGTTACAGAAATCTTCCTCCACTAAAATGTTTTCCCTTGTGTAAACCTCCCTCGTTGCACTTTAAATCCATAAATAGCTGATGTAGGACAATTATGTAGATGTAAAATGTCAATAAATGAATTCAAAACTCAAAGGCCATTGTTAATTCACAGTACTTTGTAAAGAGAAATGAAGAACAGCAATCACTTGATAGGATGATTGATTCACTCTTCACTTGGCATGCCCCATCTTTTTGTTGTTAAAAAACACACTGACCTTTCATCGGGAGAAAATATTACGAATATGCATATTATTAAATGAATAATATGAACATTATTAAATGAGTCACAAGGTTGTTCTGCTTTTTGACCAAACTAATTAATTTACATCTAGAAGTATTTTTAAACAGAATAAACACGGGAAATCGTAAATGTTTTCTCACGAAGAATATAGATTATGAAAATTTTATATCCTGCTATGTACTAAGATCAGGCTTAGCAAACAGTCCTCGAGGTAGATACAATTTTGCTGTGTGAAACCTCTCAATGAAGTACCATTTCAAGAACATTCAGGAGTGAGAAGCTCTGCTCTCCTCTGGGATGCAGGTCAAGTGTCCTGTGTATTTCACTGGCCTTTCACATAAAAGTGGAAAGCATGGAAAACAGGTTTTAAAAACAAATGTGGTCAATCAGATTTCCTCTTATGTTTCCTTATCATATTTCTTTGGTATCTACTCTCTTCTTTTTAAAATACTTTTCTTCTTGTAATTGCTTACTTGTGTTTAGCATAGGTGATATAAACTTTTGAGATTCATCCCATTTCTAAGCATGAAGTACTGAAGGAATGTCTCCAGTTGTTACCTTTTCCCTGTGATAAGAGCTTGAGTTTGCCAGATAAACCCCAGAAAATCTTGCCCATGCCACCTCCCATGCTGTGACAATCACAGAAGGGAAGATGCAGCCACACTTCAGCGCACGGCGCAGCATCTCACATTAAGCAGCCAACAACATGAAATCTGAGTTGACACAACAAATTAGGATCTTCAGTGACAGAGTCACGTGCAACGTTTCCAGACCAGTGATTTGGAGCAGAAAGGCAGGGTGGGTGTTCGTAAGAACCAAAACCACCAAAACATCTGAGCCAGAGCATCCCGTCTCCTTTGCACACTTGTGCTGGAGGCCGAGTTACCTTAGAACTTTCTCCATGCACAGACGAAGTCGTAGAAAACAAGCCAGAAAGCATTAAAAATGTATTAATCAGATCTAAGCTGCATGATGAAAATTTTAAATCTACAGGATGATCTTCAGTCTCCTTTCAAACTAGCTAGGCTTCAAAGAAAAGTCTAAGTAATTATAGCCTTATCCTGTCTTAATTCCATGAAAAATAATTCTAGCTATTTGTGTCATGCTTTACCTTATAAAAAATGAAAAACCCTTTAGATTAAATATTTTAAGAAAAAATAATTGGTCCAAAATCTCATTTGCATGAAGACACCGTGAGTTTATTAATTGGTTCCAGACAGCAGCTGGAGGTGCTGAGCAGAAGGACCTAGATGAGAGAAAAGTGACAACAAAGTCAAAGTACCTACATCAAGAAAAATTTCTGAGTCATCTGAACTTAGCACTCTTCTTTCAACCAGATTCCCGATATGGTCACATACTAGCAAGAAGTCTGGGAATAAATGTGATTAATACTCCTTTTTTCCTTCTTTTTATTTTTTTAATTTATTATTATTATTTTTCTACACCAAAGATATGCTTCTCAAACAGTTTTTATCTGTACACTACGAATTTAAGGCAAGTTTCAAATCAGCTGTGTTTTCCTTTAGCACCACAGCTACGAGCTGATTTTCAGGTTGCCAGCTGATAGGTGATCAATCAGTGAGGCTGGTTAACAGCAGCCAGAGATTTCAAGAGGCCATTTGATCCAGCTCCATTGAGCAGCAGCCTCTGAGGGTGCTCATTTGCTCTAGAGTTGCCCAAACCGATGGAGGATTATTCATCCAATGACCCTGTAGTTGCTGCTTTCAAAGTGTCATTCAAGACATCAAACAGGTTTTCCAAACACAATATGCACATAGAATAAAAATGGAAAGCATTTTAAGTACACAGGAGAAAATATTTCTCACCAGATTTTCATATCTAAACTACAAATCAGAATTGCTAAACCCTCAGAGAATTTCACTTGCACTTCAGGAGACTGAGGGGTGACCTCATTAATGTTTATAAATATATAAGGGTGAGTGTCATGAGGATGGAGCAAGGCTCTTCTCAGTGACAACCAATGACAGGACAGGGGCAATGGGTACAAACTGGAACACAGGAGGTTCCATTTAAATTTGAGAAGAAACTTCTTCACAGTGAGGGTAACAGAACACTGGAACAGCGAGGTTGTGGAGTCTCCTTCTCTGCAGACATTCAAAATCTGTCTGGACACCTTCCTGTGTAACCTCATCTGGGTGTTCCTGCTCTGGCAGGGGGATTGGGCTGGATGATCTTTCAAGGTCCCTTCCAATCCCTGACATTCTGTGACTCTGTGATTCTGTGATTCAAAATGTAGCTCCATACCCTCAGAAGTGGCAGAATACATCATTACCATTAGCAGGCATGGTAAATGGCCTGTCAACACAACACCATGGGCGCCATCACCAACAACAGCCTTAAACCTCTTTATTCTCCACTGGAAGTCACGGTTTAATTTATATACCTGTTAGTTAATGAAGGTCTTAAACTCGCAAGAGAAGCCCATGGGGGAAAACGCTGGGACAGGCGCTGACAAGCTAACAGATGATGGGAACGGCAGGAGGCCTTGAGGTGGGTTAGTTATTGAAGGCTAATGGCCTCCTCCATCTTCCTCATGCCCGGACCATCCAGCTGAACACAGCACCAACCCCTTTAATTAATGGGCCCTGCTAGGAACCAGGTCTTTTGCTTTTTTTTTTTTTTTCTGCTTTAGGAACCGGTTGGGTTATAATTCAGAATGAAAAGGCAGAAGGTGTGTTTTCTAATATACTTTAAGGATGATGGAACGATTTTTTTGTTCTATGGTTTTAAGAAATTGGCTGTCCAATTTTGAGACACAGGTCAAGGTTGTTGCACATTATTATTGTTGTTGTTGTTGTTGTTATTACTACTGTACCACCTATTTTAAGACTCAACTTGAATGGGGTGGGAGCTCAACGAAAAACCTAACAAATAATAAATACTCTGACACATAAAGTACAGTGACTGGTGGGAGGAAAGTGTTTTCTTTGGAGGTTGGGGTTTCTTTTTCAAGAAATTTTATGGTAGTTTTACATCCTGGTGCCTTAATCACCAAAGAGGAATGCAAAGCCTGCTGTGCCTTGGAGCATCCTTTTGGTGCCATTTATGTTTGGAACAAAAAGGGGCTGAATCTGGTTCAGGGCATAAAACAAGGAGTTACTATCCCAAAGAGCCTGCAGCTTTAAACAATGAAGATATAAAAGGACGCACTTAGACACCTTATGGAAGGAATGCATTAGTTTTTAACTAAGCAGAAACAAAATTTGTATTAGTTTGAATACCAAAAGGAGATGAAGGCATTTAAATGGAGAGAGACAAGCGGTGTGATATGTGTGAAATGAGAAAAAGGATCCTTAAAGCAGCACTGGTACAAAGAAAGAACAAGGAAGAAAAAACAATTATTAAGTCTAGTATCATTGCCAATGTTGGGAGAAGTCACACAAATCAGCAAGGTTCCTTTGCAGTGTGAGCTTTACATCCTCTGATTTACAGTAACCATTCATATATATTTTTTTATAATCAAGGATTATGCACATAAATAATCATATTCATTATGAATAATCAAGGATTGAGAAAAGCTACACTTTGCTACTCTTGTTGAGAGAATGTGCACCAACATTCCCATCAAGAGAGACGATTTCTTTCTGGATAAGCAAACCCCAGCAATATAGGGCAGGAGAGTAAAATACAGTACATCTCACACCTATTGGTAAGCAAGGTAGAATATTCTTATTTTAACGATATCCAGAAACTGGTCGTCTGAGGAAAAGCCACAAAAAAGTATAATTATAACCAATTTTTAAATTACACTAGCATTTACCTAGTATGAAAGAGAAATAATCTATGAGTAAAGTCCAACTAAAGTATAATTGGATATGTTATCAGAAGAGATGTGGGATAATACAGGTACAGAGTTTTTTTCTTTTCTCTCCTTAAAAATGGTTGATGTATTGTTATCTACAAACTAGGAATCTGAATAATAAATGATGACCATTGACCACCTTTTTGTGTTTAGTGAAGATCGAGACAGGTGCTAGAAACAGATGCACTGGCCTGGCATACCACATGATGCTAAATTATACATACAAGATGCAAGAGAGACTGCCAATTAAATAATCCCAGAAATTACTTGCTATAATTGCATCAACAGCAAGGAAAAAGATAATATGGAAGCTATCTGTATGAAAGAATCACATATTGCCTTTCCATAGGACCCACATATAGGTGAGAATATACAATTCCAGTAACCGAATTAGTTAGTTTTCAATGCAAGACACAAAGACAGCTCCACTACCAACTTGGTACTAATTTTAAGGAGTTCTGATAGAATTCAAATGGAATTTAGAATTTAGATATGGCAGTGATGATTTTTACTTTAAAGGTATATCATGAGCCTCCACAAAAATAATTTAATCCTTTAGAGGTTCTAAAAGATATCATTATAAAGTAGTAAATCATTATGAAGCAAAGGTTTCCTGCAATGTTTCAAAAAACCCCATTGTAATTATTTCTAAAATTTATTATATATTGTCATTACAATAAATTAGGAAGCAATACCTTTTTCTATCTAATGTGAGCATTTCACACTCTACATAATTAATACTTGCCTATCTATTTTTCTGAAAAAAGATAATAAACTGGTTTATAATTAGCAATTTTGCTTTCTACAATGAATAGACAAGTAATACAAATAGTATTTCCACAACCTCCTAGAAGTTATTTGTTGCTTTGAACCAAGCATTTGTTTCATTAATGTCTCTTGTGTACCTTCCTGGTACTCCTGTTCTTCACAGTGCTCTTTTACACAGCAGGATGTCATGGACACTTCCAAAGCATAGACTGTTTCTGGACATAGAAACTACTTTGGAAATAAATACAAATATTTGAATACAAAATAGCTGATGTCAAAGAAATCTCATGTTAATTTTCTTTGTATATGTTCCATTTTATGTTTTTGCGTTATTAAAATGACTGTAGATTATACACCTGAAATTCAGAGCTGTTGTTTTTCTAGTCAAGTCATAAAAGCTGTTCGAAAAGCTAGTTCTTATAGGAACTTCCTAACTATGAGCAACCTTGTCATTATACTATGTGAAAAGAAGAACACATTCTGACTTTTATCATCTTCAATACTCTACATCTAATGTCTTGAACAAATATTAAGATAAAACACAAGCAGAGTGTCCTTCTAAAACATTAATTTTCTTCTAAATGAAAATAATCCCTAAAAGCTTCTATTACTTTTTATAAAAACTGGATTACAGCTCATGACCACGTGGGGGTAGTAGCGGGACAGAAATGCTCAGGTACGGCGTCTTGTGCCCAGCAGCACCCAGCAAGGCAAAGTGGCTGTACGAAATAAATGCATTTCTGCGGTGGGTTTTGGATTATTTATAACATACATACTTTACAGGACATCCATATATGTGGCAAATTGCAGTATCAAAATCTGAAATTGGGTAGACTCAGGGAAGATGAGTTTTAAGGCATCCTCTCCTACAAAGGATTTGTTTTGGAAAACCAAAACAGTCACAAATTAACATTTAGTGAGAAAATACATAAGACTTTTGGCAGTCACTTACTGAAAGCTGACATTTTCCATCCACAAGTTACGGAAGAGTAAACATTTTTGCTAAGACATGTTGGTAAATTATCAGTGGTCAGTCACTTCTTGCCTTCAATACAGTTTTGAATTTTATATACATAAAAAAGATGCTCTGGCTTTACTCTTATAAAAAGAAAGGTTAATTCCTATTCGCTTTTTAGTGTAAAATAAGGTCAGTCTTTTTTTCTGATAGTTAGATCAGCCAGTATCATACATAACTCACAAGAGCTGGTCTTGTGAAAGTCTCTTGCCTTTTTTAAGATAAGTATATAAATATTTATTAGATTTGTACTGCACACAAACATAATACAGGAGAAAAAAAAGGCAAAAGTGTTTACTTGCTATATAAGTAGCTATAAGTACATGCAAGATCATACAGTACAGCTAAGTATCATCATAAATTGTGCCATATGATTTGTTCTTACCCCAGCTATGCTGATTCACTGGCTCTTTACTATTTCCCTTAGATATGTTCTATTTTTGATACGTAACAACATACATTACAAATATAGATTACCGTTACACATATAAAGGTCCCAAATGCATTTGATAGCATTCTTATACATGGTTACAGACTGCCAAGAGAGTACAAGCAAGAAAATAGTCTTGAAGTTGGCAAGCCAACCTGAGCTACAGGTCACTGATTTGTTCCTCTCCAATCTTTTTCTTTCCCAATGCTTTTGCAAGTAATACGTCACAAAGTCAATAAACACCAGCCTTCCTACCATCTATGTACAGGCAGTGTTTGTACTAAAGTCAAAATAAGTATTGTTAAGGGCTTGCCCAGACTTGAAAGTTGATGCAGATTACGGGAGTGTTTGACACTAAGGCGTAATAGTTGGTCCATAACCCCTTGTGCAGTCACTCTCACCCGCAAGCAAAAGCATCACATTCCTGTTTTGCTTAATCCTCAGCTAAAGAACTTCTTTGCTGTCAGGATGATTCATTAAATCAACGGCTATGTCTGAAATAATTCTTCAACAGAGCAAATTCAGCTCTGACAACCCAAGAAAAACACAGGAAGAAAAGAAAAAAAAAGGTCAGAATGGGGCAAAGCATCTCATGGCAAAAACAGATCAAGTCAGGGTGGACAAGTCAGGGCAGCATCATCTTCAGCAGTTACCGTTAAACATGACAGAATTCAAGAGCATGAAACTTATTCATCACACCAACTCTCTCTGAAGAGGAGGAGGTTGCTTTCAAAGAGAATCTTCAACTACCTGGTTATTACGATGTCATCTCACTTTAACTGAATAAATAAATCATTTTATAATAATAAAACAATTAATATTAATCTATATGATATAATATCACCATTGTAACACATAAGGGCTTCATTTGTTAGTTAATACCCTTTTTCCTAAGCCAGACGCGATAAGCAGCTTGCGTTGGCACAAAAATGTAGGTGACTAAAATGCCTGCGTTAAACAGGCTTAAAATGACCATAATTAAAGGGGATTAGAAGCTATGCTTGTTTTTACTTTGTGTGTTTGCTAAAATCTTTTACAAAACAGTTGCTTTAATTATAAAATATGGTAAAGAGTCAATTCTTCCCCTTTGTAAAGCTCTCCACAACGCAGCAGCAAGACATTCCAAAACAGTAATAAAACACAGGGAAAATGCAACTTAAAAAACAAACAAACAAAACACACCAAAAAAACACACCACTAAGTGTTTTAAGAATATGACAAGCACCAAAAATTTCTTAGAATTATTTACAGTACTTCTGCCCTTTCGTTTGCAATAGCCAAAGCTTGCAGGCGGTAAAAGAAGGTAAGAGGAATAGTGTATTTTTAGGCTGAGCTGCTGCTATGTAGAAAACTTAACTGACTTGCATAAGGTCATGGTGAGTCAGCACCAACAGAACAGTGAACTGAAATCCTAATCCCATTCTCAAACTACTGGATTGACTCATTTCCCACATCCAGTTACTCTGCTTGTGTTTTATGCAATACCCCGCTCAAATCATGAAGTTGCTTCGGTCAATGGAATTTTTCATGTTACAGCCCACTCTTGTAAATCAATCAATGAAACATTTCATTGCTTTTTAATGAATTTCTGTGATCTCACTCCCCATGTCATATTGTGTATCCTTGCTTAATGCTAGATAAATGAGTCAATCTGGGCATTCCGCGTGACTAATATAAAAGAGTTTTAATGCATCTTCTTAAGAATATGTACAGGAATATGGCTCTACAAAAAGCCCTGATCACAAAATAAATGAGTCAAAACCCAGATATCATCATATATGTAAAGCAATGCACAACATTGTTCAGCAATCAGTTGCTCTGCCTTAGGGGAAAAAAAGAAGTCTGGAAGAAAACCAGCTTAGCCTGGATGTGATTGCTGAAAGCTCCAGTGTTATCTGCTATCCCGTTTCCCCAAAAATAAGACAGGGTCTTATATTAATTTTTGCTCCAAAAGATGTGTTAGCACTTATTTTCAGGGCATGTATTATTTTTCCATGAACAGCAATCTACATTTATTCTTGAACAAAAAAAATCAACATTTATTCAAATGTAGTCATGTCACCGCATTCTGGAACATCACCATAACTCTCCAAACCCTGAATTCCATCAAGAATTTCTCGTGACTCTATTTCCTTTTCCCATGTACAGCAATCAACATTTACTGATATTTATGAACAAAAATCAACATTTTTTCAAATACATTCTACTGCCAATTAATATTACTTTTTTACATGTATAGCTGCCTGGACACTATTTAAATTGACTTTTTTTATGAACTGCAACTAGAGCTTATTTTTGGAGCAGGGCTTGTATTTCAAGCATCCTCAAAAATCCTCAAAAATCATGCTAGGCCTTCTTTTTGGGGAAAGAGGGTAACAACAGGGCAGCATCTTAGTCTCACACAACCTCCAGCTGTTTTGGACAACATGGATCAAGAGGTTACACAAACACCAAGGGCTTCTCCTCTGCACTTCAGATAAATCTATAAACTTGCTTGTTTTGAACTTCGTTGAGAGGGGCAAGAGCTGCTTCCCTTGTCAAAAGCTTTGAGGGAGTCAAGAAGAGTGTCGTAAATCCATTTCTGTACAGCAAAAGCCATGGAGGTGTCAGGGCCGAGTGAAGGCAACTTCATGTGGTTGGTAGGAACCCAAAGGCCATGCCCAGTCAGGGTAACAAGAACCCAAAGCTTCACTCTGAAGGGCACCAGGGGGTCAGGCAGCCTTTTCTGGCATTACCTCAAATGCTGGCACTTGCCAGCCACGATCCAGTTTCAAAATTCTCTTTCATCTCTTCAAGAATTAACCAAAAGGAAGGGACAGAAAACTCGGTTGTTAATATATTTACTGCTGCATATAGGAAATAGGTGAATTTCTTATCGTTCTGTTGCAATTTCCTTATAACTCCCAAGGCTGCGGCAGCATAGACTATCAGTCACATTATGGGAAGTAGGAAAGATGTGAAATTCTACCCGGAGATAGTCAACACACAAAGATTTCTCAAGGCATATGTTACATTTCTAGAGCAAAAGTCAGACGGACCTGGTTGTGTTAAGCAGTCTGGAAGCTACGCTTAAAGAACACCCTCATGAATGTGAGGGTCTCTAAAGTACCTGAAACAGTACAATAACACAGCTAATACATGTTATTTATTTATCTAATATATTTTAAAATATTTCAAGCGAACCTACTATGTGAGAAAATTCAAATATATATAAAATCAAAGAAAGGTAAAGAATACAAAAGTTGGAATAGAGAAGAGCAGACAGTGGTTTTGAGGCCAGTGGATGCCCTTCCTATACATCGCTGCTTCACTCCTCTGAAGCTACCAGTGTGAAACTTTACGTTACCAATTGCTCAAGAGCTGGAAAATGAGATGCTACCTGAGAGCACAGGAGGTATGACGGGTTACTCCTTGAGAAAGGCTGTGAACACATGGGCACTGCAGCAGAAAACATTCAAAATCCAGAAGAAAGAAGAGAAACAGAAGAAAAATGTACTGACAGTTTCCACCAAGGTTTTCAGACAGCGATCTCAAAACCACTCTGGTTTAGTTGCATTAGAAAGCGGTAGAGCTGCCATGACACACGTCTGTATGACAAAAGGCTTCCACAGATGTTGTGCAAGTCAGACACATCTATTAGCAAACTGAATTTTTGGCAGCATAAGTTTTATCAGCGATCTGAAGAAGAATAAGCTGTGCTAGGAAGGAATTTCAACAAACTGTACTAGAAAGCTTTTGGTGGTTTAGGTACAGGTTTAGATTCCTGGGGCAAAAACAATGAGAGTAATCCCGCTCCAGCCCCAGGCTCACAATGACACCAGTTTCTCTTGGGTTTCACAGATCCCAAACCTCTGTGCAGATGCACAAACACTGGCTGAACGGATCCTGCAAGAGCACTTGTCTAACCCTAAGTCTGAAGCAATCAAGAAAGTTTTTCTGAACTGTCAAATTCTACAAACTCATGTCAAATCTATGTTAAAGAGATGGTCAGACTGCATACGCCACTCACTTTGTAAAGCTGGACGGAAGGAAGGGTTTCAATTAGTTTAAGCTAGTACCCAAATTCAAGATGTCTATGTTCCATTTCCAGGAGAAAACGACTCAAATGTCAACTGTCCACAAATCTTTAAGAAATGCAATATATTTAACGCAAGAATGTGGAAATAATGAACTCTATAAAATGCCAGCCCAGGCTGCGCTCTTTCATGCTGCTTTCTGACACACAGACAGAAACTGAATCAAAGACTACATTATTTAATATAGCGGCAAAACACTCCTTTTGCTTAGCAAATATATACCTGTTTTAAAAAATAAAGTCACTCAGAGCAGAAAATACCAATAAACCAAGTATTGATCTGATTACATAATTCATTGTTTGGACAGGTGTGAAACAAGTCTAAAAGATTTAGTTATTTCTAATTATGTATCTTGGATTAAAGAAATGTCGGGATTTTTTTAGAAAATGAAGACTAGGATCAAGCTTTACAGATTCACAAACCCTCTCCACTGATTCACTAAGTAACCTTGGAAAGGCCTTTAACATCTTCCAGCAGCCAGGCTTCCCATGATATGAAGGGCAGCCAAGGCCTCTGCCGTGAGAAAAAGTGAGGAAGTATTAATATTTAGCCTTTATACACAGTTGATCTCCACACGTTTTACAGTATGTCAGGTTATTTTCACTGCATCCTGCACTGGATATAACCAAACGATCATTACTCAGAAATTACTACTTTTTGCTTATTAGAAGACCCAGCTTTACAGTCACGATTTCCAGAAGCAGAATTATTTTCCTTATACCTTTTCCTTCTATGCTTTTCTAACACAGAACACTACCATATATTTTTAAAGGAATGTTCCAAAAATTGGACTATTTGAACCACAAGACTGGTGTGTTTCGCAAAGTAATGGAAGATCAGTTTGGTACGTAGAGAATAAAATATGAAAACATGACAAGTTTGGGTTGTTTTTTTTAACTGAAAGGAAATAATTTCAGGAGGATGTAGAGGTGTGATACAGTCATCACTGAGTGATTTTAATATCTCACTTGTGCAACATCTCCATGTTCTGGCATATCTCATGTAAAAGGCTTTTGCACATTTTTTTTGTTCTTGTTTCTCAGGTACCTCAATAAAGTAGAACCCTGCACTAGGTAAGGCCAGTTAATAAAAGCCTTCAAGCACGTAGAGAATAGGGTTTTTTACACTGATGTGTCATGCCTCAAACTGTGGAATATACAAATCAGTATATTCTATTTACTGCCATGAGAAATTTGCATCTCCATCTACACAACAAAATTACAGGTGCAATACCTTCTTTGCTAAATCGCTTCCTCCAGCTCTGCTTGATCCAGCATAGAGCTAGATCTACTTTTCTCTGCTGAAATAATATATTCTCAGTTTATCCACTGTCGCTCTCTGCAAGTGAAATGAATGCTAATTTGCAAGGGAAGGGCAGAGGACAACTCCAAGCACATCCCTTCCAAACTTCATATGAAGTTTGCTGAAAGTATTTTCCAGCAAAGATTATAAGAACAAGGAGAAACTACATTTGAAGTCATTTCACTTTCTCAAATTGCTATGTTACTCATAACAGTAATTTGGAACAGCAGTTCCCTAACACTGCTTTTGCAAATTTCATGAAACTATGTGCCTATGGCACTTGAGGAACCTAAAGACGGATATTACAGGAGCCTACAAATTACAGTCATATTGCAATGCAAAAGACACTTCACAACCACATCCACTGAGCCCTCTCCCGTTGCCTTAGAAAACAGAAAAACAGATGCATGTACTTCCTCTCCTCATGCAAAAACTAACACAGAACCACTCCCTGCTTTACAAACATTTTTTTTGCTGATTAGTTCAGCCAGAGCACACCCAAACTGCAGCCACGCTCCCCCTGGCAGCGTGACCTCTCACAACCTTCCTGGTAGGCTTATGCAACTGGGAAACCAAAAGCAATTCTGTGTAACTTGGCTAATTTCTACCCATCCGGACTTTTTAAATTAAAAGCAAATAACTGTCACCAAATTTAGAATCGGCAGGAAAAAGTGATTTGGAAAATGAGCATAAAAGCACACTGAGAATTCTGAAGGCTCCGACTTTTCTTCCTAATTTTCAAATGCACAAAAGCGTTTTGTTTTATTTAACTGCTCTTTTCCAGTTGTGAAATAGAGAATACAAGAATTCAGTAAGCTGTTAAAAATGGAAAGGCCTGGATATTAGATGTGCATTTCTGTCACAATTTCAAACAAAACTTTCACCGCACACTTGCATTAATAAGATACTTTATGCCAAATTATTACTTCAATAAACCTTCAGAAATTGCATTTCATTAGTTTTACTTCAACTTCAGAATATCTTTCATCAGAAGACTACTTAAAAGTTAATGTTCTAATAGTTTCCTAAGGAAATACAGTCCTTTTGAACATTTACACCCAGACTCAAAGGCTTAAGTAAAATTCTTATGTATACATGAGGTGAATACAGAGATTACTTTCAAGTGTCACTGAGCTGTGGAAGAAGTGGTTTTCATATGGATCTGTGAGCATGAGCTCTTGAGCACCAGAAACACACATAATGCTTACAAAAATCTTCTAAGCTGCAAACACATCTCCATACAGAGAGGCCACATCTCCATCTCCTCCTTCAAAGGTGGCATCAGGTGACCAGATTTCTTCTGTCACGCTAAAATAATACCTTTGTCACACCTGTCCTTGTCTGGGATCAGCAGATTAAAATCATCCACATAAAAAAGCAGCAGTGGGAATAGGGACAAAAATCATCATCTGTAGACAACTTCATGGGAAGCTTGACAAACTTCATGGAAGCTTGAGGAATTTGTAGACAACTTCATGAGATGTTTGAAGAACTGCACACCATGTACATGCCACTGCTACAGAGAGCAGGGAAATTATGTTTTTAGGGAAGGGATGAAGGGAAAAATCAGAGCCAGAACATTCCTCATCACATCACACACATTGATCCCTCTTCCAAAAAAGCAGATGAACAGATGAGTACAGTGAGTTTTCTACACAGTCTAGAAGGGGGAGAATGAAAAGAAAAAGAAAGGTCATCATCTGATTGATTCTAGCTAAGTTGATCTCCCCACAGTAAGAGATAAGACCTCTGGCAAACAGCTAGATTTTGCTATATTTTGCTAAAAATACCAGCTCATTTGAAGCACTGCACAGCTGAAAAATCAAAATGTACTCTTTTTTTAAGTGGAGGTAACTCCAGATACAGATACTTCACCACAGTCTGGTTTACTTTATGTCTCCATCTGCTGGTACATCCCATTGCCATGTTAGATAATTTGGTATTTCAAAATGTACATTAAAATGTCTTTAAAAATATAATAGGTTGGTGAGCTTTAATTAGGATCAGCAGAATTACAGCTGAAAGTGGATGGGAAAAAAAAGTCCATTAAAGGCTTCACCTCTACAACTGCATTCAACATCACTTCAAACAGAACACTCAAGGATGGATGCCCAGAGCTGAAACAAATACACAGTCTCCAAATGGTTCATTTTTATCACACTTAAGTAAGGATTTATTCTAAAAAGACTAATGAACATGATTTCCTTTGGCCTTAAGAAAAGCTTTCACTTTTGCCATCACTTCTAGTCTACTATTATTTTCTCACATAGCTCGAAATGATTTAAAGAAAATCCTCACGTTTATACACCGAATTATCAAATAATAACAAAACTGAAACTTTTATACACACATACAAAGTAATTGTTTGAAGAGTGACTATGAAGCAACCACTGCTCACTGCTTTACTGTTACCTTAGTACTCAAAAGACAAATAGAAATCCCTGGCTGGTCCCCAAATTGCTCTGTACTCCCACATAAGCTTTGCAAGATAAAACTTATGTCATAAACCTGTTCATAAGCAAGTTCCTGATGGTGTTAAACTGACCTTAGATTTATTGCATCTGAATTTATTGAGCCCCTATTTTTCTCATGACCACATTTATAATAATCATATCAGGTTATGGGAGGACAATACATCAGGGGAAAAAGGAAAAAGAAATCAATACACTCAATAGATCACATTAATTTATTCAAGGTACCCACTGGAAGCAATGCCAGCTTGCCATAAGCTTTCACTTGAAACTGCAACTCCAAAGTTATTAAAAATAACGTTTTCCTTTAGAAAAATTGATTTTTATTTACAAGTCAGTTGCTATAGTTTTGCATTAATCCAATTGTTTTACTTCAAATTACTGAAAGACAATATAGGAGGATAATTATTTAGAAACAGACAGAAAGCTAGGCAATTTGTATTTAATATAGTGAAATAATTGGAAATTAAAAAAACAATTTATCTAAATTTGCCTTATCTATATTCAGCTTCTTGTCAGGGTGTAAGATTTGGTTCAATAGTCTTCCTATTAAAAAGGAACTGCAAAGAGGAAAGGGGATTTTAAAGGTCCCATCCTTGAAATACAAGAAGAAAAACATCTATTACGATAATAATGCATATCATTTTGAACCACACTGAGTGACAAGATAGACAAGTAGAGCATCCATTTTTATATTGGAGCCCTCAGTACAGGAAAGACATGGATCTGTTGGAGGGGCTCCAGAGGAGGCCACAAAAATGATCAGAGGGCTGGAACAGCTCTGCTGTGAGGACAGGCTGAGAGAGATGGGGTTGTTCAGCCTGGAGAAGAGAAGGCTCCAGGGAGACTTCATTGTGGCCTTTCAGTACTTAAAAGGGGCCTGTAAGAAAGATGGGGACAGACTTTATAGAAGGGTCTTTTATGACAGGACAAGGGGTAATGGTTTTAAGCTAAAGGAGGGAGATTCAGGCTAGTTATGATGAAGAAATTTTTTACACTGAGGGTGGTGAAACACTGGCCCAGGTTGCTCAGAGAGGTGGAAGATGCCCCATCCCTGGAGACATCCCAGGCCAGGCTGGATGGGGCTCTGAGCAACCTGATCTACTTGAAGATGCCCCTGGTCATTACAGGGAGCTGGACTAGATGACCTTTGAAGGTCCCTTCTAACCCAAACTATTCTACAATTCTATGATATTTTTAAAATAAAATATCCCATTTCAGTTTCTCTCCAACTAGCCAACAAACAGCTGCTGAAGCCTTTGGAAAAGGCTGATGACATTTAGTTGGACACATTCTTCTCAAAGCACAGCCCAGGGCCAGAGAGGGAAGCATGTGAAAAAACTTTTTTTCTGTCATTTTGTGGTATTTTTAAAGAAACTGAGGCAGGAGGTAGTTTTATTTTAAGATGTGGATCAATTGCTCAGTTGGTGAGCTAAAATTTACCAAACCATGAGGCTGCTCATCACCCACCACACAATTTGAATACCCATTTTGCCATCCAGACCCAGCTCACTCAAGCAGTGATGGGCCCTTCTTTGGTCACGATAAAGTATTTGTGTTCAAAGAGAAAAATATTTCTTAGTTTCCCCTGTCCCTTTCTCAACACCCCTGCAAGGGTGTACACCAAGACAGGGATGTTACTGGAAGCCATCTCTGACCAACATCCCAGTTTCTTATCCAAGTCTGAGGAAAAGAGGCTTCTGAAGACTAAATATCCCCCCTTGTAAAACAGGGGCTGGAACCAAAAGCTGGGCAAAACCACTTATTCCATCAAGCAGAAGCCATTTTACTGAATTTTTGCAATGCAAATTTCTTATTTCCATCCCACGTACCCAGGGAAAAACACCTGCAAGGAAGCCCTGGCTCTATCACGTTGCCACAGCTTTCAGTAGACAAATCAGACAGTCAGTAGCCCCTCCACTTTCCCACATGGCAATGGGAAACTAAAAGTGACTGTTGCTACCCATGCTGAAATTCAGAGGGCTTTGCTTAGCATTAGCTGTCTGCTGCAGAAAACACAAAAAGAAGTATAATTTTATTGATTCCTACTCGACTAAAATGCATACCCTCTGCTAGCTTTACATAAAAAACATTACGCCAAAACGTCCGTAGAAGCTTTATAGGGCCAGATTCTTCAAACTTGACTTTCCCTTTTGCAGATAGATCTGAGTATGTAGCACATCCACATTTTTTATTTATGTTTGCAATATTACGGATACAAAGAAAAATAGCAGGTTTACTGTTCGTGTTCAAGCATCAGACTTTTGGTGTCTTGAGGGAAAAATGTGAAAATTTCCAACTAATTTCTAAAGGGATTCTCACAAGTAATAACCTTGACCAAAAAAAAAGCCTTATTTCTGAGCATGCATTAGGACTTGGTAAAATTAATTACTTTCCTTTTTAACCCGTTAATCATCTGGTTTTCATTCCGGAGGAAGCCTGGAGTTTCATCTTCCTTTGTACTACGACATTAAATCATGAAAATTGCCAGTGGCAAAATAAACACCATAATGCTTCATGTAAGGTTTCCAAGATTCTGGTGGGAGCTCTGTACAGAAGTATTTCTGTACTCTGGGTTACGACATTGTGTTATTTAAATATTAATAAAACAGTGATGTAAACTGCATTAGAAAAGAAAACAAATCTTTTCAATTAAGTTTATTTTTAGAACAGATCCTAGGATTCCGAATACAGCAGCATTTTCTGAACGCAGTATTTTTCCCTTAAGATTTCTCACTGGCAAGACTCCATAATCTACCCGGTTCGGTGGTAGGAGGTGAACTTTTGTAGAGAGAACAAAGGCAGTTCCAAGGACACCTCAGAGCACTTCTAAATGGACAGTCAACACACTCAATAGCTGCTACAAATGTTTAATGCAATGGAAACGGTGATTAGAAGTAAAACTTAAAATTCTCAATGGCATGAAACACAGAGTTATAAGGACTTTTTTCAAGAGCATTTAGTAAACTAAATGCTGAGGGATACAACAAAGAATATTAGCTCACAACACAAGAGAAATGGGGATAAGTGGTATTCTAACAAACCTAATTTATTCACACAACTGATGCCATCTGGCCTTGACCAGATTGTATTGTCACATCTCTCAATGGAAAAAAAAAAAAATCAAAAGCTGTTATTTTTAGGGAAAAAAAAATGTTTCTTTAACGTTTTCGGATAATAGCCAGCAGTACAGAGCTGTGTCAAGATGATGGAATAACCCAACATTACATCTCTGAGCATCACGGTCACAGGAAACAGAGGCCAAGGTTAAAATGTGACCTGTTGTGGGAAGATTTAGTTTAATCTCAGGCTTTAAATTTCTTTTCTTTTTCGGGGGGTGCTCCTGGGGGACGAAAAAGCGATAGTTAAGTACAGGGGTCACCACTATATTAGTTTAGTAACCATATATCCACTCACACTCTCCATGCCACAATTCCACGAGGGAAGGATGTGCACCTCTCACATGTGCTCCCCCGACAGATCAGTCAGAAGCGAGATGCAGCTTTAAACTCCGTTACTTAAGAAGAGCAAACACCTCCAAGAAACCACCACTCCGTCCATGACCAATTGGCAAAGGCTCTACTGTTGATTTCTTAGATAGGGGATTTTTTCATTCCTTCGAAAACACCTGCTGCTGACGGACAGCTGGCATTTTAACGTAAGTATTAGTAATGCTTCAAGCTTAATACCAGGCTTTTCAAAAGAGGACCTGAAAGTGTTTGCTTATGCGCATTTACAAATTCATTTAGCACAGGATATGGGAGAGTAGGAACCCCACGGTGTAATTAAGAGAAACGGCCGAGTTTGTGCCTCTCATAGGGTTAAGGAGGAAGGCTGGCAGCTGCCCAAACCTCCACTTCTCCATCCCTTCTCGGCAGCCAATGCCTCCACATCGCTCCCAGTGCCCTGGTAAGTGAAGGTGCACTCAGGGGCAAGCACGAACAGAACGTGGCTCGGTAAGGGGAACCATAAATACTGTGTTCCCAAGGAATGCACAGTGTGTCTAAATGCTTCAAAGTAAAACCAATCTGTCATTAACCATCACAGAATCACAGAATGTCAGGGATTGGAAGGGGCCTCGAAAGATCATCCAAGTCCAATCCACCTGCCAGAGCAGGAACACCCAGATGAGGTTACACAGGAAGGCGTCCAGACGGGTTTTGAAAGTCTCCAGAGAAGGAGACTCCACAGCCTCCCTGGACAGCCTGTTCCAGTGCTCTGGCACTCTCACCATGAAGAAGTTTCTTCTCATATTTAAGTGGAACCTCCTGTGTTCCAGTTTGCACCCATTAACCCTTGTCCTATCATTGGTTGTCACTGAGAAGAGCCTGGCTCCATCCTCATTACACTCACCCTTTACATATTTATAAACATTAATGAGGTCACCCCTCAGTCTCCTCTTCTCCAAGCTCAAGAGACTCAGCTCCCTCAGCCTTTCCTCATAAGGGAGATGCTCCACTCCCTTCATCATCTTGGTTGCCCTGCGCTGGACTCTCTCCAGCAGTTCCCTGTCCTTCTGGAACTGAGGGGCCCAGAACTGGACACAATATTCCAGATGTGGTCTCACCAGGGCAGAGTAGAGGGGCAGGAGAACCTCTCTGGCCCTACTAACCACCCCCCTTCTAATACACCCCAGGATGCCTTTGGCTTTCTTGGCCACAAGGGCACAGTGCTGGCTCATGGTCATCCTGCTGTCCACCAGGACCCCCAGGTCCCTTTCTCCTACACTGCTCTCTAACAGGTCATTCTCCAAGTTATACTGGAACCTGGGGTTGTTCCGGCCCAGATGCAACACTCTACACTTGCCCTTGTTATATTTCATTAATTTTTTCCCTGCCCAACTCTCCAGAATGTAGAGAAGTTTCCTAGTAGGCACAATTCTGACATTCTTAAGGGTCAAGCAGGCAAAATGCCAGAGGTGAAGTGAAATAAAGGAAAAATAATTAAAAAAAAAAAAAAAAATCTACCCCCAAATCCCTAAGCACCTCTTAAGTCTATGCAATGCTCATGATTCACATAATCATGCTTCTAATAATAGTGACATGCTGAGGTTTTCTTTCTCAAGTGATAAACTGGGAAAATTATTGGTTCTGGTTACTGTGCACTGGAAAATCCAAGCATGGAAAACAGGTACATAGGGACCTATTGAAAGAATTCAGCTTAACATGGACCTTTTCTTTTTGTGGGTGTACCAATAAAAGGGGAGTTGAACGAAGAGTCAAATTTTTGATACACAAATTACTTAGGTAAATAAACATACAGAAAAACCTCATATTTAACAAAACAGAGTGTAATATTCAGGTATCTCACTTGAGGACACTACTTCCAGGAATTCCAGTTGTCCCACACAGACAGATCTGGAAACATTACATCGGTAAACAGCCACAGTGTTTAACAAGAATCACAATAGTAATAGTAATCCCATTTTGTAAAGGCTAAAGATAGGGATAAATGTCAAAAACAATAACAAATCTAGCTTTTATTCATAGGAACTATATAGAAGCAGCAGGATACAGACCACATACCTTAAATGCATACATAACTCTAAGGGGAAGGAAAATAGCAACAGACAAGATACTGGACTTCATCACAGGTCTGGAAGATAAATGAATAACTAACAAATGTGGGGATATCCAAGAAGGAAGGACAATTAATATCTCCTCAAAACAATGCCCAAAGGCAAGAGCAAAGTTCATATAATTATACTGCAAACAGTCCAAGTCTGGAACACTCTTTAAGACAAACCTAAATATGAAAAACTTGAGTGAAGCACTGACTGTCCACCATGAACATTAAGTTCAAGACATCCATGTAATAGTCTTCCACATAGTAACACCACAGAAAACATAACCTGGAGGATCTGAATCTTATACAAGTCTTCAACCTGCAGATGAGTAATAACCTGAATAACTATGCTATTAAAAAAAAAAAAAAGGAGTGTGAGAAAAAAGAAATAGTACAGAAAGATGTAAGTCCACTGTATGGGTCTGCACTGCCACCCATCCCAATGACATGATTCACCACAGCACAAAAGTAAGTAATGGGGACAAGCAAAATCCACGGCTTCATGACAAACTAGGGAACCATTCTGGAAGGCAAAGGGGTTAAGTTCCAGAAGCTTTATTTATTTAAATATCTTTCTAGCATAGCAGGAGCGCAAGAAGACATATATTTTTACAGTTGTTGAAAGTGTACCTGCTACCTCAACATATCTATAAATACCACAACTGATGCAGTTACTGTTCTGCACTCTCCAGAGTACAGTGCCTGCTTGCAGTTCCCACCATCAACCAGCACTGAAGATAAATATAGAACACATCCCTACAGATTTTAAATCCCCTTACCCTAAGCACCATACAGTTCTAAAATCTATCCATTAAAACACATTGTCCCACACAAGTTTTAATCAGTGCCTTCCTTTTGCCCTGCTCACCTCCATCCAGCATGGAGAGGGACATAAGAAAACAAACCTCTCTGAACAGAAACTGCGCTTTTAGGGGAAAAGTACCCAAGAAGTGAAAGCTCTTCTCCCAAGAAAACCAAAACCAAACCCAGAGCATGATCCTGATGAGTGACAAACACCCGCCATAGACATTTAAGCGGAGAGAGTAGATGCTGATTTCTCTGGTTTGGGACAAACCATTTCTGTGAAGTATTTAAGCTCCAAAGCATGGCTGCAAAAAAACAGCACCTGGTTCTTCAGGTTCCTCAGTCTCCAAATAACAAAAATACTGTATAGGGGGCTAAAGCTCTAATGTCTACAAGTGTCCAGATTGAGCCCCACTTTGGCAGCAGTGAGTGGTTCAGACACAATCTCACATGAAAACATGCTTGGGTTTCTCATAATACCCCAAAAGTGTCTGATCTGGCAGGTGCTATCAACATAAATGTGCGCAAAACCTACACCACACCACCAGGAAAGCGGTTTTCATAAAAGAGCCATCACAATCTCTTCTGCTGAAGAACATACAAAAAGGTTGATGGTCCAAGTAGGTCACAGTTTGAAGTGTTGGCCCACAATGCAAGAAACCTGTAACTGCGTCCCATTCTTCAGCTGGAAGGGGCCCAAACCCATATATGTCCCTTTTGAAGACAATAACTTCACTAGAAGCTATTCAGCCATGAAACAATGCCATACTCATCCTGCTGAAGGTGCATCGCTTTGCAAAATATAACTAGCAACATTCAAAGGGCTTCCAAAAAAACATGATTCCATGCACCAGCAGATACTTCCCCAGAAGGCATCAGACCTAGGTTCTGACCTCTGCCCCATCGACCATTTATGAAGTCTCTGTCATACAGTCACTGGATAAACACCGCTATGTATTTTTTTGCATTAGATGCATCACTTTGTGGATTTAATACTATGATTTTCAGGCCGTAACATTTTAATTATATCTTTTGCTACTTAACTCTTGCAGGAAGTGAACACAATGTCTGAAACACAACCAGAGTAAACTTTTAAACCAAAATCTGGATCCCTGACGTTATAAGAAAGCCAGTAATTTCTGCTGGCTTTGTCCTTACTTTCCTTCTATTTCTGCAGAAATATGACCTCGGCCTGTATTTTCTATCCAGAACTGGTGGGGCAGTGTTGTAGTACATCCAGACATGCTATTTGACCTCTATTGAATCCACAAACTTTCACTCTGAAAAAACAAAAAGCACAGTTTAATTTCCAGGAAAAGAATAATAAAAATCTAGTTTTATAGACGTATTTAGACCACAAAATGTTGCAAATTGGCATCTCATTTTTACATCTGTACCTTTTTGAGTCCCCTGTCATTACTGTTCATACGCTGTCAACAAGCCAATTACCTTAAAATAACCACTGGTACCCAAAAATAACTGGTTTTGAATGTGCAATGCTATATTTGACACTCATTTGCCAATTAATATTCTGGTTTTAGCACATCAGTTTACAACTTTTCAAGTCTATTTTAAGCTCTACAAGTACTTTGGTTGCTGAAATTTCGATTTATTTTAAATTAACTAACACAGAAGTAAACCAAACCCCCTTCTACGTGGTTAATGCTCTAATGTCTTGGCTGCAGATAATCCCAAATAGATGCTTCCACGAGTTACTGAGTCACGGCAAGTGAGAGGATTACATTTGCTCAAGACACAACAAAAGCACATGATATCCTGTGCTATACATCCGGCTACTACAGTGATGAACAGGGAAGCAATTCTGTGTATGGCTGCCAAACGTTTTTTTCCAGCATGAGCTCCCAAAAGGCAGCACAGCTTCTTCCTTTCCTGCATCGGTACAGCAGTCCCAAAGGCAGACACGGCAACCTGTTATGCCCAGATCTGATTTAAGGTCCCCTCTCAGGTTAAAAGCAAAAATCCCTTTGTTTTTGATGGGAGGAGGATGAAGTTCCCAAAGCACTCATAGTTCAGCTTCTCTTCTAAGTAACTTTTCACCTCAGGTCATACATGGCTTTTTGCAGCATCCTATCTCATCTTCCCACTCCCTATCCTCAGCTCAGCTGTATGAACAGAAAAATCCCCAGGCAAACAGAAAAATCTGCATGCATGTTTGTAATTAAATGGGGTGTGTACTTCATTTAGATGCAAATTTGGGAGTGCTCCAGAACTTCATGCTAACTCAGACACACATGAAGAACTAACTGCCTGTGTTACCCCATCTGTTGCCAACTGTACTTTAGAGGAGCCCAGAACACAGTTTGGCACATCTCATTTTCTTGTCACCTGAAGTCAGAATCTTTTTTGTTGTTGTTGTTACAAAAAAAAAAACCCAAGAGTCTAAAACTGTCCATTTGTCTATACTTTGGGACAGGGATTGCTGTTTCAGACAATGTCACAAACATGGGTTTCTTGGCAACCTCCTGTTTTGCAAATAGTGTTTGTTAAATTATTTGTAGTCTGCAAGAACGGAACAAAAGGAAGTGTTATGCATTAAACCAATTAATAAATGTAAAAATAACTGTATTTTCAAAGAACTACTTTTTTACTCTTTCTCTAAATAAAAGGAGACAATGCACTGTATATTTAATAGTTCACATGTTAACTCCTAAGAAGCAAAGCAGTATCTATCTTCTGAAATACATTTTAGTTCCTTCTAAACAGTAAGCAACCAAGACTGAAATGTCAATCATAAATATTTTGTAAGCACGACTATTAATTATGTTACTTCATTAACACTTCTGACAGAAGGAAGAAAAAGAAAATTAGCACTGAACTACAGTGATACCATTTTGGATGGTGGCATCTTGGCTTTCATTGATATTGTAGACAATAAAATGATGCTCAGAATCAGACTTGATCCAACAGCCCATGAGAACGTCAAACGTTGATATGCTATGGCATTTGGTCTTAAAGAACAAATGTTTCAAAAACATCCTGTGCAAAATCTCAATTAAGGTTTCAAATTTTGCATCAAAAAATGGACTGCAAGTGCAAATAAGGCTTCTGTATTTCACACCTATTTTTCTTATCTTGTATTCATCACAGTACTTCTAAAAACAACACCTTTTACAAATGCTCACATGAGCAACCACATTAGAGTCAGTCTAGAGGCTTCGATGACTCTTCACTACGTTATCCCACAAAAGAAGAACCTGAAAGACACAGTGGATGAAAATGCAATTTCTACCCTGCCCAATCTTATGTCAAAACTGAAAGTAAATTAACAACTACAGACTTCTTATGGAATACGGGCAGTACTGAAAAACTTACGACTTTTACAAAACACTATAAGACGTCCAGGAAAAACAGTGTGGCAAAGGCGTGAGTTGTGAATCAGGGATGGGGACTCAGTGCCCACCTCCCAGAGACTTCCTCATGATTGCACCAGGCAAGTTTCCACTTCTCTTTTATGCCTTCATTTCACAGTTGGAAATAGCAAAAATACTTTTTATTCATAGAAGAGGGAAAAGATACATTTAGTTATTTGGATGATTCATTCAGATACAATAGCCACGAGAGTCCTTTTAATATGTCAGAGTGAGTTAGACAGGAAGGAGTTATTGGCAGAATTTTCAAATAATCCCTATGCAATATCAAATTATAGTGCAATCTACTGGACACTTAGAAGGGAACCATCTATTCTTTTAAAGAGCATTCATATAAGGTTTCCAGAGAAGTGAAAAAACTGTATGGCATGATGAATTTAATACAGTGTTAGTTAAATAGTAATTTGTCCTAATAACTGTTTTTAATATACATCTTCCTAAATAATTTAAGAAAGAGGTTTCATATTTTCTGGAAGCATCTAGAGTGAGTTCGATGCCTGCACAGATGACAACAGCTTCTTAATTTACTTCACTAGTCTATCAATGTAGGAGCATTGCTTACCTTTACGCAAGGGAGAGAGTATGGGACTTTCCAGAGTAGAATACACAGTTTATTTCTAAATATAAAACCTTTCTCTGGGTGTGTTTAAAAAACTTTACACAAAGCAGACAATTTTCATCTGAACGGTTTAGATGAAGAGCATGATTTTAGCTGCAGAAACCCTAGAAATAATGTTTTGAGACCATTTAGATTAATACCTGATAAGTTGTTCAAGCCTAATCAGAAATTAAAAGTCATAACAAGTCCAGATACTCTAACCTAGGTAAAAAGTGGAATGAAGCTCAGATAGACAGGATCTCAGAACAGAGTTTTAATCCTAAGCAAAGCATCAAGATCAAGTAACTCATTTAGGGATGTTCCCAGTAGTACTTACAGTTTGAATTAAAGGACTACATACAGTTCAAAAGTATGAACACAATCACACAATTTAACCTGCAACACAGTCATTCGAATTTACTTTTTTTTTTTTTTACTATAAAACATAGGATTGGATAAAACATATGTCGTTATATCAATTTTGAAAGCGTATTTTGACACTGAAGTACCTTTGCCAACAACTTCAGGAAAGTCAACGTGTCTGTCTATCTGTCCTCAAGCAACAGTTGGTTATCTGTTGAGTCCTCCAACTATTCATCCTCATACATTTCTGGCTACGTGGACATGCCAGCTTTTTATCTGAATATCACAAAAGTTAGAGAATTTATGAATCATATTAGGTCATCATGGACCCAACATTAGCTTGCAATTTAAGTGTGAGCACAGAATCCATGACGATTTATAATGCAGAATTCATACACAGTGTTGTATTTTTTATTATTTGAGTATCAACGTGGCCTTTTGACCACCACGCCATTGGGAAGAAGTGTTTGAAAGTCCATCTGTATTCTGTCCTACTTTGTTGATAAACCTCTGGATCACTGTATAGGAGCAGAGTACTGAAGTACAGCTCCATGTCAGTAGTTATCAACCTCTTTTTTACCTGAAGGCCATAAAAGCAAAGCTATAGACATCTGAATACTGTACTACTTTTTGGAAGCTTGTGTCCCTAGACACAAAAATGCTGGTTTTTGAGAAACGCACTACAACAAGCTAGAAGATAACATTCCAGTTTCCAATACAGCTCTTGAGGCTGCAGTATCTATGAGACAATTTACTGTAAAAACATCTCAGTGCTCGACCCGTATGTTTTCTGGGAAATTCCCCATCAGTGACAACAACAACAATAAAATTCTTGGATCTTATAATCAAGAAAAAAAAAGAGCCATAAATCCATGAAGGCCATAAATAAAAATGCAAATGCTGGATGATACAACACAGTAGCAGGGGATGAGACTGTGAGGCAGACCATTCATAAAGTTCACACATCAGGCCAAGCACACTTCTTAACAGTCACCAAACTAATGCAGTAGGATTCCGAGTCCATTTTTTAATGAAACCAACTCCAAGTCATGATGTCAGACACTCTCCTGAGAACCAGCATTTCTCTTGCCATAAGACAGGTGGGTGCAAGTAGGATCGGTTTCCAGCTCTCTGTTTCTTTTCCCTACAGCTGCTGGCACTTTCTTAATATCAGGTAAATCATCCATGAAGAATCAAACATGTTCAAAGAATTTTTGGGATCTCCAGGGAAGGAGAGAAACTTTGAACAGATGGGTTCCCAAAGCAGAGATAAAAGAACAGATAAGGAGAGATAAGTTAAGGAGAAACAAAAGAACAGATGATTTTCATGGACAGGATTTTTGGAAATGGAGGAGCTTGGCTGGAAGATAACAAGAAGATCACATCACTAATAATTGTCACATTCTTTATATGTACTCTTGCAGTCTTCTGTATTTCAATGCTTCTGAGGTACCAGGTATGTCCCTTAATGCTCTCCAAACAAGTCCTCTTCTACAGCTGTGGACAATAAGAGATTCTCTTTCCCCCCTTAATCCACTCCTGCATTCTTTCAGTGCTTTTCCCATTCACAGAAGGCTTTGCCATCATGGATCTAACAGCCACTGTATTAGTATATTGACTGTGTGTATTTGGTTTGCACGGCAAGGTTTTGGTGGCAAGGAGGCTACAGGGGTTGCTTCTATGAGAAGCTGCTAGAAGCTTCCCCGATGTCCCATAGAGCCAATGCCAGCCGCCTCCAAGGTGGACTTGCTGCTGGCCAAGGCTGAGCCCATCAGCAATGGTGGTAGCACTTCTGGGATAACATAGTTAAGAAGGGTCAAAAAAAAATGTGCAACTGCAGCCAGAAGTGAGGGGCTAGAATATCTGTGAGAGATGACCCTGCAGATGCCGAGGCTGGTGAAAAAGAAGGGCAGGAGGTGCTCCAGGCATTGGAGTAGAGGTTCCCCTGCAGCCTGTGGTGAAGACCATGGAGGTCCATGGTGGAGCAGATACACATCTGCAGCCTGGAAGGACCTTATGCTGGAGCAGCTTTGCTGGCAGGACTTGTGAACCTGTGGGGGACCCATGCTGGAGCAGTCTGTCCCTGAAGGACTGCAGCCCGTGGAAGAGACCCATGGCTGGAGAAGCTTGTGAAGAACTGTGTAAATCTCATCTAAAGCCTTCCAACTTCGCACAATGCACACGCCAGCAGGGGCAGTGTCGCCAATAAAGCTTCACACACAAGCAAAGGCAGATGTTTCCTGGCATGTGATCCTCAGAAAGAGGCCCTCTGGCTGCTCAAAACATCCATTGAACAGCTCATCACGCTACCCATCTCTCCCAATATGCACAGGCTTGGATTCCTTGCTCTCAGAAAAGCCCTACCAAAACAGAACAAAAAAAAAAAAAAAACAAAGGCATCCAGGGAAAGGCAGATATTTTCCCTCTCTTTGGAGCGTGGCCACCAGATACCACAGTTCACCTTTCAGTTTTGCAAATGCACATTCTGTTCTCAATCCATAACTACTCGTAAAGTAGCCGCAGCACCTTTCTCCCACTCATGTGTCCTCCTGAAGAGGCTACAGAAGCAAAATTCTGTCACTACAAAAGAAATCTAAACCACTCAAAAGTTTCACCTTGAGATTCCTTCCCAGGAAAAGACAGGCTGATGGTGCCAGTAGACTTCTGTGACAACGTGTGTGAGGTTTACACTTTACTACCAACAACCCCCACTTGCTACTCAAGAACAGCCAACTGAAAAGGTCTATTGGAAGTCTACGCACAGACACAATAAAGAAACTCAGCTTAAAGTGTTCAGCACTATCAAAGTGAAATCAATTAAAAGACAGGCATTCTATACACACACTATGGGCTTGAAGTAATCTATTTCAAACTCACTTAAGCTACCAGTATCTCCATTTTCAAATATTTGTCTGTCATTGCCCTTTATTCATGTAATTCTGAGGAAAATCTGGTTTAGTTGATATTTATCCTGGCTAAAAATAAGTGAGCACTTACTTCTCAGCTTTTCAACCTCTAATTAAAACCAGTTCTACAGCCAGACACAGACACTACACTAAGAAGAAACAGCCCCAAGTAACACAATTTTCATTGTTAAAGAAAGTGGTTCAAAAGCAATTATATCTTGTCATCTCTAACAGTTAAACTAACCTCTTCAATGACACCCAGTTATTTTCACACTCAGCATCCTGCCACGAACCAGTAATTATGACCTATACTTGCTGTCTCCACTGACACTGATTTCCAGCCTACAGAGACATAGGCAAATGAGTTTATAACCTTAAGATAACCAAAGGACACTAAAGAGGTTATTTTTTGCAACATGACATTTATTCCTGAACTTGTTTGACCATTAAACAACAATCATTTAGTCGTTTAATCTGATTCTAAGCAAGACGCTCCTTCAAATGGAAAGTTTTTCCACTGTATCATTCTTTTCTATTTGTAGTAAGTCATTAAAACAAAATTAATACATGATGAAAAAACTGCAATGAAGGAAAACCAAAAACCTGTAGATCTTATTTTCCTCCAGGGAGATTAAGATTTCTCTTGCTAGAGAAGGCGGAGGAGGGAAAATTAAAGCAGCAGTTGCACAAGTACAGACTCCAAACCCCTTCTCCCACCTTCCCAAAATGGACTGGCAAAAGACATCGGTTCTCAACGCTTCGTTGCAGTCTGACAGAATTCATGCCAGAACATCAGCAATCATCTTTGAGAAATGAGGGAGCCAGGGAAGTCTGAATACACCTCAGAAAGACCAAAGATAAAAACATCATCCTTTGAAAAGAGATTAAAGGAAGAGTCAAAGAAAAAATGGCCAGAGTATTTTTTCTAGGAAAATAATGAAAAATACAATAAGGTAACAAACCTGTGGGTACAGCAGAAGCAACATGTTCTAAAACTTTTTGACAATCCCTCATGACATTCTCATCACAAGACACAAAGTTAGTCTTGTGTGGTTGTAAAAGTGGCTGGAAAACTTTACTTGGAGAAAATATATATGGAAACGTGACATTTAAAAAAGTAATATAGGTTATTTACAAACTTTATGAATCTAAAGGTCGTAATTCAAAGATGTGCTCTCACAATACAAGCATCAGTGGGTATTTGAACAGATTTTTGAATTAAACACTGCAATTTCATTAGTAAGTATAAGCAAAATACACTATAGGGTATATAATTCTACAGATTTGCCTGAGAACACAAGGTATTATACAAGCTGTGGCTGCACAGACTGCAATGGAACTTAAGGATAAAAGACTAAAAGAAGGAACTGAAGAGATCGCATGATCCTATTCACCTGCTACATACAGTTAATTCTTCAGACACAGCGACTTAGTGTATTAAATCAACAAAATGTGGTACATCACCTGTGATTTGAACTGTTTCCTTTGGTGTCCTCTCCTATTTACAGCTGATAAACCAAGACACGATACAGCTGATTTTACCAAGAATGACGCTTTTAGTAGTTATTCAAGTGGGAGGTTGTTACAGGTACTGCTACCTTGCATGTCATGTCTGGTCCAGCAATTTTGCCTGAGTAGGATACATTTTCAAAAACATCACATCAGGTTATTGGCTAAAAGTTTCACAGAATCACAGAATGTAAGGGATTGGAAGGGACCTTGAAAGATCATCCAGTCCAATCCCCCTGTCAGAGCAGGGACACCCAGATGAGGTTACACAGGAAGGTGTCCAAGCAGGTCTTGAATGTCTGCAGAGTAGGAGACTCCACAACCCCCCTGGGCAGCCTGTTCCAGTGCTCTGGCACCCTCACTGAGAATAAGTTTTTTCTCAAATTTAAGTGGAACCTCCTGTGCTCCAGTTTGCACCCATTAACCCTTGTCCTATCATTGGTTGTCACCGAGAAGAGCCTGGCTCCATCCTCATGTCACTCACCCTTTATATATCTGTAAACACTAATGAGGTCACCCCTCAGTCTCCTCTTCTCCAAGCTCAAGAGACTCAGCTCCCTCAGCCTTTCCTCATAAGGGAGGTGCTCCACTCCCTTCATCATCTTCGTTGGCTGGTGCTGGACTCTCTCCATCAGTTCCCTGTCCTTCTGGAACTGAGGGGCCCAGAACTGGACACAATATTCCAGATGTGGTCTTTCATGTGTGTTTCTCATGTATATCAAATTTAACACATGTAACTATTATCGACGGAAGTCTGAAGCCTATACACGGGAACAAGTTAAACACTACAGGAATTTTGTGTTCTTATGGAACAGATCTTCCTGATCTATCATAAAATCAACTGATTTTATTTTAAAAGAGCTGAAAAATTTGAGTAAAGTAGTCCCAATAGTTTACAGTCAGCTAAATTTTCCTGATGCAGACTTCTATACAAGGGGTCAGGTTTTTAAGGAACAAAGGAAAATGTAGAATATTACGAAACAAAAGAAAGCTCTAGGACATCATCTTCATCCAAAACATATCTCATTAATACACTTGTCTTTTTTCTGCGGCTCAGTGATGTTACCAAGAGTTCAGTTCCAAAGGACCAGCTCCCTCGGTTACCAAACTGCAAGCTCTAAAACTTTTCTGTTCTATCTTTTTGTTTTCCTTTCCCACATCCACACTCTGTAGTTTGCCAACTGCCCTTCAGTGCCCAAATTTCCATTGAAAGGAAGTTCTAACTCAGCCAAGAGAACCGGAAGAATTTGGAGGCTGCTCAGATGGGAAATCATTACATGAAAGCCGTTAAAGAGAATGACATTAATTGCCCTCTCACTTCCTCTTACAATGAGGACCTCTTCCAATCTTCAGTTAAGGTGTCACAGACAAGGGCACATCTAAAGAATCAAATTCTATTTTAAAACAGATTAAAATGCACTTATTCTCTCAATACAATGTAAAACATACAATTACACAAAAAAAAAATCACCAAGGAAATCAAGAGCCATAAAGACAATATTCCTCCCTCCCTGCATCTCCAGGCTTATTATCATTCTTATTACATAATAAGTAACTAAACTCTGAGATGCTTATAAACAAATTTAGTCTAATCAAACAATAACCAGTGCTTCAGCAGTCACATAGGTTTGGTTATCCACGGAGAACTGCCTCGGAGAACAATTCTTCACAGTGCAATGTCCCAAACAAAGAGATTTCACTAGGAGAGCAGAAAGTGAATTAAATCAGAGAATGATTTCAAGTACTGAACATCTTTTCGCCTTCCACAGACATTTTCTTTTCTTTTGCTAAGAAAAGACTTATTTTCTAAGAATAAACTAAACACAGAGAGGAGATGAAACCCACAATACAGGGCACACTCTGGAAAACCCCTCACTAATGACAGCAGTCACACTCTCCAGAAAACTGAGAGTAAAGAGGTCACGATTTTATAACTGGAAGCTGCTCGTCCCTACTAGCAGCAGAGAGTGCTTTTTCTCCCAAGTATTCACCTCAAAACAGGTAATGTCGTCTTCTCAGAATAAACAGGAGATAGAAAGTCTGTTTAAACATTCACTGTATTGTGCGTAGTTATTAAGCAGCCTGTATAAGGAATACTTTGGTAGATGTATTTTCCTTCGTTCCTAAAGCTCTCTAGGAACATAACAACAAAAAAACACAGGAGTAAAAACAGAGAGCTGAGCTATAAATAGAATTTTTTCCTACTAAAATTATTACTAGACTTTCTTGGTAAACAGCTTTAGCTGAAAGAAGCCTGAAAGAAAGCTTGATACGATCTCCTTCCAACCCACAAAATATCCACTTCTAGGCAGAGTTAATACAAAACCAGATAGAGAAGCTGCTGCCTGGAATAAGACAGGGCAGCAGAGACATCTAATTATGCTCCGTAACACTTTGCTGTTTACACAAAACAACAACAAACAAAAGAAAAACCCACTCCCATTTTTCATACAGGAAATTAAAAGCCCTAATTATACAATCAGCAACGCAAACGTTACTATTCAGAGCTTGATAAGCATTTTACAATCACAAGGAGAAAAAAGAGGAATAAAGAAACAAATATTTATACTGGCTCTATCTTTATTTCAAAAATGTGATCACATTACATTCATTGAACACTTTTTTAAGTGATAAAGTCAAGTACCCAGAAACTAAATACAACCAGAATAGTTTGGCTGAGCGATTGTAATTTAGCGCTGTAAATCACATACATATTTTTACAGATCTGCAATTACAAAATGATATGCTATTTCTTTCCACTGGAGTCTCACTCCAGGTGAGGCAGTGAGCAAGATATAAGACTTGTGTTCAAAGAGCAAGAAAATTGTGTATTTATTTTTATCCTGATAATATGGGGGTGCCACACCACCCAGTCTTTATGTTGGCTTCAGAACTGTTCATTTCCTCTTAATAAGACACTTTTCACCATCATGTCATTCAATCATCAGTGCATATTATCTTCTTATCTGTCCTGTGAAGTAAGAACATAGTACCTTTCTCCTTTTGTAAACAAGGACAGTGAATCACTGATAGAGCCGAGGGCAAAACTTCAGAACTTGTCTCCATTCGCAGATTCGCAAATTGCTCATTCCTGTAGATCACAGATGGACTTGGATTTTAATGTTCTCATGGACCTCAGGAGAAGTGATGAGCCCAATTCTGCCATAAATAGAGTCCCTCATCCTTACCAAAGTTCTTGAGCCCTGCCCATCTGCTAACCATGTATTATTAAATAAAAAACCTGCCCTTCTCAGAGCTTCTTCTTCCTGGTGTTACCATTCGCTTCCTCCTTCCCAGTAAAGCACCATGTGTTGCTTACAGCACTGTGGGACCACATTTTGATAAGAGTATTTGTGCTCAGGCAGTGTTTTGACAGGCTGCCAAAATTCTGCAGACAACAAAAGCAACAACAGAAAAAGAATATCTGTTTTCCATCTTTTGTAACTGAGCTAAAAAACACTCCAGGATTTCAAGCAACAAAGAAAAAGCACTTTTTTTTTGGCTTTGTGGTTATCTCTCCTGAATTCCAAAGACCTGCAGTAAATAAGAGAATTAATAGAATGTCTTTTAAAAAATAACAGAGGTACAAAAATCTTTTATAATGAAAAGTGTTAGGCAACGTAGCCTAGAATAAAAGGAGATCAACCACAGACTCTTGGTGCCCTTAAAAAATAATTAAAAGTGCAGCTCCTCAGACAGCAGCAGTAGCCAAGGGCTAGATAATGTGCAAATCCCAAATTCACCTCTGTGAAATGATACGCTCCATGCAACACTGACCTTGTTTCTCCCTTTCCCATCCCACACTCTTACTGGTCTACCGACTATGTGCAATTAAAACAACGCCGCCTGAGGCCATATCACTTCTTCCATAGGTTTGTTTTTTTCCAAAGACAAGGTAGGGAAACAACAGAGAACTGGCTGGGAGCTCAAATTCAGAAGAGAAGAGAAAGACAATCTCTGAATCAGTAGCTACCAAAGTGCAGCCCCTGCCACAGTAAACCAGCACAAGTTTAATCCTTAAGTGTTGAACAACAAAGTAAACTGTACAAAGAAATCTGCATGGACGTTTCTATGGAAAATATTCTACAATGCAGCTTCAAACAGCTGGGAAGGAGGAGCGGAAACAAAGTCCCCAAACTCTGTGTAACATAGAACACTGACATCTCCTTGTTCTGGTGCTCAAAATATTAAACCCAGTGAAAAAGCAGCCCCCCTTCTTCAGCAGAACTACATCAAGGAGTGTTTTAAAAGTCTAAAAATGTGGACTATACACAATGATGACTGTTTCAAAGCTGTGTGAGTGACTTAGTTTTCAATGATCTTGTCAAATCATCCTCTTGTCATTCGCAAAACAGCCACACAGAGGCATCTTTCTTCAAAACTCTCATTATTTAAATCCACTCAACGGGTTTGATTTGGCTCTGAATTGCAGGAGATTCATTGCTCTGAAACATCAATATACCATTAGATTGCCCTAAACCAGCCAGCACCGTATTGCTAATGACTCAACAGGGAAATTACAACTGCATTGCCCTGCACATCCAGTTGTCCTGGTTTTGTTAAAAAACAAGTTTCTCTTTTAGTGAATTTGCCTGTCAGCTAAAGCCTTCGTATTAGCTGCATTTTCCTGGAGAACCAGATACATGTTTTGGTAAACCTAGCAATGGAATGCAAACTTATTGATAAGCATGGATGGACATCTCAGGAGAGGGGTAACCAGAAACAGGTGACCCAGAAACTGACCAACTGTGTATAACATTCCATTCACATGAATACTTCATATAAAAGTGGGAGATCACGAGGATCTCAACCCGTTTCCCTTTTGCTTATGGCCGACATTAGGAGAGGACCTTGCGAGTCGTCCCTGCGAACTGAGGCCTAGGGACAGACTGAAGCCAGCTCCGGTTGGCTACAGAGTCTAATCCAGGACTTCGGGTGCTGGCTCTGCAGTTGCTGAGACTTTCAAGATTGGTTTTGTATATTTTGTGTTATTTTCTCTATTAGTAGCATTAGTAAAACATTTTTAATTTTTCCAACTCTCTTCTCTCTGTCCTTCTTTTCCTCCCAATCGCCTGTGCTGAGTGGGAAGGGGTGAGAGGGAAGGGCAAAGGGGGAAAGTGGGGGGGAGAGGAGGTTAACAATACATCTGCCAGGGTTTGATTGTCACCCCGCAATCTAAACCCTTGACACCAGTCTTCTCTTGATACAAGGAAAAAATGCCTAGAAAATCCTTCTTGAAATTCAAGCACTTTCCCCGCAATGTCCACTTAGCTACTGGAATGAAATTTATTTTGCTAAGCACAGACAGCAGGCAGTCTCTGATACAGCTATGACTTGGTCCATTAACCTCTTTGAGAACTTCAATCAAGATCTCAGCTCTGCCTAAAAACCAACTGGGGATGTAATAGGAATTGCAGAGCACAGATGTGACACAGCTGGATGCAGACACAACATGGACATCAAGAACTGCTATATAGCTGTTCTCCCTATGGCAATCAGTGGCTCACGTGTTAATGGTGGCAAAAAAAAGGCGACTAGTATGTCTATTGTCCTCCTCATAAATCTTCCCCAGTGGCTGTAGAAGAAAGAAAAGCTCCCCAACACTACACAAGAGAAAACCACCTCCCATCCTCAAATCAAGGACAGGAATAAGTCTGTCAATAGATTATTCGGTCACAAAAAAAAAAAAACGTTCTTTCTCTAGAATAAAACACTCAAGAAAAAATGGGTGATGCTTAACGTGCTTTCAGCGTGTTCTTGGTAAACACACTGGATCCTCTTTTGGAAGGATGGGATGAACTCTACTAACAGGATGAAGTTGGAAAACGTTATTTCACCCTCTGTCATCACTTCATTAGGTTTCTCCCTATCGTTGGAGGCTATAAGGCTTTTTCCTCTAATGAGTTTCATTTTGTGGGTCATTAGGCTGCTTCCCTTTTAAGTCAGAATCCTACCTGTGATTATACCACAAGCTTGACTTCAAGCAAAATGGTAAAAATCCTCTGTGAGCAAAACATCTTTTTTGATACCCTTTTGTTATCCTTTCAAAAGCTGATGCAATCAGCAGGCAGTTCTGCGGGATCCATCCCAGCCAGTGCCGCCAGCCTACCTGGGCAGACAGTGGAGAAAAGGTTTTTGTACCATTTGATGTGTTTTATCCTGAAGAAGGCACCTAAACCAGGCCAGACATCAACCTAAACATGCTCATTTCCCTCCACTGATTATAAAGTGGAAGTGACTGGCTCAATATTAGGTAAGATGAATATTAGCTCTGCCATTTTTTGTAGTCTAGACTCATTTCTGCTTTGCCTTTTTTTTCCCTGTTACTGAATAGCATAACTTGTACTCTTTTAACTTCTGTTTGCTCTTCTTTGCCAGTTGTCTCTCTGAGTTACAAACTCCCATCTCTATTTTCCAGCACCACAGATGTGTTCTTAACAAATGTCAATTGCATTCTCTTCATGAAAAATACTGTATCTTAGTTTAAAAAAAAAAACACAAAAACAATCAAAATACAAACCACCACCACCCCAACCCAACTAATGAACAAAAAAGCTAATTATAAATGTGATATTTGGATCCAAGGTTTTGGCTGCAGGAAAACTTCAGGATTTGCTTTGATCAAGGCAGATGAAAGCCAAACCTGACAGTGAAAACCCAAACAGATGACTTGTTTTTGCAGAATCCTGTCTGCATACAAATTGCCAAAGTTTGATGATGTACCCAATGCAGGGATTACAGTCACTGCAAAAGGGTGATAAACAGATAAAGACCTACACTTTACTTATTACTACCCACTGTAGGTTTTTATTATTATCTTTCATATTCCTGGGATTTTTGCATGTAAGTTACACATGTGCATCACCATGTTCATCCCTCTTTTGCTGCCAGCTTGCCTAGATAGTTCCTCCCTTTGGAGCGGAATAAGGAAAATGCTCCATAGGGAAGATCAGGCTCAAACCATTTATTTTTCACATGGTGATTTTTGAATAAAGTGCATTAAGATTAAGACTCAAGCAGCTGAAAGAGTCTTTATATGTATCTCAGCAGCTGGGCCGAAGCAGATTGCTAACAACAACTGTAAATTGCTGTTTTATCTGACGTATTCACAGTTTCAGAAGGGAGGGACAATGTCAGTTCACACATGTGATGGTTAACGGTAAAAACAAAGAACAGGAAGAGGTGAATATCATGGTCGCCCACAAAAACACCTACACAGTATTAACAGGGATAAATTAGACCTTTCTGAAGAGTATTTTATGCTGTTCTACATCTACTTTAGTGCTTAAATCAAATATTTCTGAATTACTTTTAAGAAGAAAAAAATAACCCTCTATAAAAATCTTAACACCAATAATTCTGAAGAACTAGAAATCTCAGATTAACTTGGCCAATTATAAAAAAAAAATACTGTTATTTTTTGCACTTTATCTTCATTAGAAATATATCACGGACCAAACAAATAAGCTGATGGATTGACTATTTAAAGCATAGAGGCATATGTCTAATGAAATCAAGAACGTCAAATACTCCTTCTGTTTGGGACACTCAGCCTTTAATTTCATGCTTCAGATCAATGCAGGCAAGTTTAGGAAATCTGTCGGCCTCACATACCGCACAAGGTGGAAATCTACCCTATGGAGAAGGAATCTGGACATTCAGCATACGAGAGCAACGAGGAGACGCACGTAAAGAATCTTAGTCCAGCTCACTTGGTAACCGAGTTGCACCCAGCAGGATGTTTAAAAATGAAGCGTTTGTTCCTCAAAGTAAATCACCGAAACATTAAAGCTGAGTTTTAAAAATAGCTTTTTCTATCATTTGAGAATTTACATTTTTATGTCACTCTGTATTTACAAGCAGCTTCTCTACCCAAACATCCATTTGACATTAAAAAAAACACACACATATCAAAGGAATGATATGCAGAATAATCACTGAGTATAAGTGAGCAGAAACTAATTTTAAAAATAAGCCTGTTTGAATAGATTATTCTAGCAATTTAAATGTGTACTTTTTCTTTGAAAAAAAGTAACATTAATAGTACCTGGATCACTTTCCTCCAGATGCTACCAATTGTTAGGTAAAAGTATCTGTTGCTGTACGGATATGAACACAACAGAGAAGACACAAAACTAACATAGAAATAACACAGGTAATTTATTAAGCTGTTGTACCCAAAGTCCGTTTCCAAACTTCACAGAGTTGTTCTAATGCAGTCTAGTGACCAGTCAAAAATTCACATATGAAGAGATTTATGGCTAACACTTTCCTGTCCAATTCACTTTCTAATTAACTTGTCTAATTTCACTGCTAGTAGAAATGTTAAATATCTACAAGTCCTACGAATTAAAAAGTGAGATAGTGGGTTCCAGCACTTCTAGGGAAAATGAGAGATATAAAAAAACACGTTATTATTGCAAATGTTAACCCAAGCTTTCTCCAAGTGACAAATAACTGCGCCGCTTATTAACTCATTTCACTCAGAAAGATTAAGGGTAACTGGCAATACAGCCCTACTTTATGAAAAATCTCTGAGGCTGGAGAATGAAGAGGAGGGAGAGCAACTTACTTTCACTTTAAGATGTGGAAGCTACTAGAAGAAGGAAATTTTAACAGGTTTTTTTTTAAATAACTGGAAGTTTTCAACTATATTTCAGCAATGAATTCCAATCTGAGTAAACTGTAAAGTGATTTGAGAATACACAATTCCAAAATTCATGGTTATTAAAGGTACACCTCTGTTTTCTTCTACCTAAGACAAACATGCCTTAATTGCAGTCTCGGTGCATAAAAACTCCCTACCAAGGCAAACAGAGAATTATAAAACTCCATTAGCTTTTCAGCAGAAGTTTAGATTAAATACAGAACTTCAGGTGCAAAATTGCAAAAACTAGGCAAACCATCTCCAACTAATGCTAAAAGTGTATATGCTGCCTTACAGTTCTTAATACAGCACTACAAAAAGCAAACAAAACCAGGTGCTGATAAACTCAAGTTTTTAAAGGCTTTTTTCTCTAAAAATTATCAAGGTAGACTATGAGCAAAATAAATGAGCAAAATCAAGGTAAATTATAAGCAACATTGTTTGTAGATTATAAGCAAAATAAAATTAAATGTTATGGTCAAAAACATACCAGACAAATTAACTTCTTGCACCATCCAGAATATATTGCACAACAAATTAAAGTTTAAATCTGAGCTACAGATCAGACCAAGGTTTGCACATCCTTTACTGTAGCACACAGCCATTGAGCTGGAGGTAAAGGCATTTCAGATGGAAAGCAGGCACAATGCAAAAATATACAGAATAGGTAAATTGCATGGATTATGGTGGAACATTGCACTAAAAACCTGAGAAAAATACTACAGGAAAGGCTTACAGTTTTTAAAATCATATGTTTTAAAATTATTTAAGACATCTAAACAGGTAGATAAATGAAAAGGAAACATCCTTTTATCAGTCTGATTATCCTACCTCACTAACCCCTTCTCTGGATTCCATATAGGTTTTCATCAGCAGATTGTTTAAGAAAAGGCATTTGCTCTCAGACCCTCTTTAATGGTTTTAATATTTTCTTACAATGAACTCACAGTATCCCAGTTAATACAGTAAGAGCATTTAAATCCATGATTCTCTTTATTCTTTCTCTGTCAGACTCATAAGGAAAAGTTAGTCCTTGGTTCTCACATTAACATATGTAACTAGTCATGCAACCCCCAAAAAGATGGAAAATGGGTTATTTCTGAGTAGTATCTAAGCAGATACTTACGTACAAAAGATACACATCTACAAGCAAAATGAATAATCTTTGGGGACAGTTACACTGCTAGTAACTCAGTCCTAAACACACCAAAAAAAAAAAAGGCAAATTAAATTAAATAAAAGAGAAGACACTGGAAATGGATAATTAGAAAACAACCATGATCCAGAAGATCCTGCCAGCTTGCAGCTGTAGTGAGTAACAGAATATTGATAGAAAGCAGCTAACCCTATTCACCAATTACACATCTGTTTAAAAACTGCAATGAATATACAGCCTTTCAAACCAACGTTAATGTCCAAAAAATTTTCTTCTCTTTGAGATAAAGCAAGGATGCCACTACATGTTGATTCACCTCAGTGGTTTTTGAGGCAAAAACGCCTGGAGAAAACATGAAACAAAACCCAACACAGGCTCCCTTGCCAGGAAAACAACCCCCTAAACTCCCTAAAAATTTCCATGTGTCTAACATATATATAGTGTACACAGGCATATTTATGCACACACACACAGAGATATGTATGTACATGCCTGTGCACAGTGTATGCACGAAAATAACTCTGTATGTATGAAAACAAAATCTTTAAAATATGCAAATATATATAAACTATGTATATTTGTGTATATATTTCTGTATCTGTTAATATGCATATACGTACATATATTTATATATGTGCACGCACACACACACACACAAAATCTCAGCCATGTCTCTTTCTCAAAATTTGCATCCCAAGAATAAGATTAAGTTTGCTTGAAGAGAACTAGATAATAATTAATGTATTATTTATTAATATTTAGATAATGAATAATGCATTATTTATTAATATATAATTAATATAACTTGGACTGTTACCTGTTTCCACAGGAGAGTGCATTAACCACTCTTACTTGCAGTCATCTTTTTGCATTGCTGCTCTGTACTGACAAGCCTGGAGAAGAGGAGAGCTACTACACTGTATTCCTGTCCCCAAAGGCACTAATTAATTCATAGACCATAGCTTAGAAATTTATGAAAGTGAGTATCTGAGACTTAATTGAAGGAAAGGAAAAACTCTTCCTTTTTCAACTTGTAGGAATCACACACTGGCCTCTCTACATTTCTGAGCTAACCTCTATATTATATTACTTTATTCAACTGTTAAATTTATTTAAAGCTATCAAACCATATCAGAAAAAATGTCAAAAATGAAAGTGCTTACAAAACAAGAACATCAATCAGCTTTAAGTATTACTTACAGCCAGAGGAAATTAGGAAATTAAGCTCTCAGATTCTACCCCTACATCACACTCCCCACCGCATCCTTTAAAATCACCCATTTTTTGAAACCATGGGTTTCTTATTCCACATGTCAAGTGCTGACCCCCTGCTTTTCATCACAAACAAGTGGTAGGTGAAGCAGATGAGCAAAAGAAGAGCATAAATAAACTATTTAAAAAAGAAAATATGCAGTGGATTTGGGCAAAGGGTGCAGTACCAGGTTATCTCCATTCACTAGACCATCCCATTTGTCGCCTTTCCAAAGCGCTCCCACCCTGTGAGCAGACGGAAGGGTTATCATCGCCATTGCGCAGATGTGGAGTTTCATCCAGCTGTGTAACGCGCCAAGGGAAGCCAAGCAGAGTCTGGGGGCTTCATCTGACTCCTTCCCTAAGGTTTCCACTGACTGCACAGGGACTTTATTTACTGAAGTTGAACAAAAAATTCACAACAGAACTGGCAAAATGTAACAATGGGTTTGTTCTCATCAACTTAACATCTGGTTTCTGAATTAACATGGAAGGAGTTATAATTATTAAAGCAGAGTAATCACAACAAATAGCAAGAGCTCCCTGTCTCCAGAGTGACTGACCCTATTTGCTTGCATCCATTTATTGTTTTTGGTTTTTTACAGATTGTAAACAGTCTCAATTACATCTCAAGCAATCCATGTTTCTTGTTTTTATTGATCAGCACTGTCAACTGGCTCAGTTCTGTGCATAAGAATTTCATATACTGTAAAATGCCTCAGTACAGTATGAATTTTAGGTACAGTTACCGTCCATATGGTCCCATGCATACAGGTGTACTCCTTCTGGATGAATAAGCAAACACTCCTTGGTAATCTAGTTAGGACAAGTTTTGAATTTAAAAAAAAAATCTCATGAGAAATAAAATATTCCAATCCCCAAACATCGTCTGCTTAATATGTAACAGTCATCTAATCTGTATTTTTTCCTCAATTAGCTTAATTTGACAATTGTTCTCCTGAACAGCATGTCAATATCCTATAAAAAATGGATAAATGAAACTTTCTTCAAAAGTAGTTTTCTGAAAGAATTACAGATATTAAAACTGTTGGCAAAAATTCTTCCTCTTTTTTTTTGTAAGTCAAAAACTGCATTTATACAAGCACAACTGAACCTAGTGGTGAACACTGATTGAACTACCCACACCCCCAAAATAAGAAGGTGTGCTTATTCTTATTAAACTGTGAATTAAATTAACAACAGAATTCAAGATACTGCAATCTACTCCATTGCCAAAATACTACATTATTTGGATGGAAATTCTAACCTCATCCTTGCTCGAGTGATGAGCAGGATGGCAGTTAAACCAGGCTTGGGATAAACGAAGTGGAAAGATTGGACTTTATTCCCCTTCCCACACAATTCATGCTCTACAAATAGTTGTTTTTCACATCCTGGTGCACGGCAGTTCTGTCCCAACTTGCTCAGTTGTAATAGCCAACACTGGCAGGGCAGATCATGCCTTTCCCTCTTACTCATTCCACCTAATCTTCTGCCCTTTCAACAAACTGTATCTACTTTCCACGCCCCCCCCCCCAATCTCATTTCAAAACAGATTGTTTCTTCTCTATCTGACCCTTTTTAATTTGGTTTAATAATCCAAGAAAATACTTCTTAGCACAAATGGGGAGAAAATGTTATATCTAGAGGAAAACATTTGCTTGGACAGAAAAAAAAAAAAATATTACAAAAAGGCATGCAAAAAGCATAAGAAACAGAATTAAACTGTTTGCTCTGGTGATGTACTTGTACAGGCGTCATGAAATCTCCAATTAATTTCCCATTTACCAAATTCCAATCACTCAACTGGACACAGGCTGCTTTAAGCTGAGCCGGCATGAAAACGATAGATCCACAGACATAGCCAAGAGTCCCTGAGCAAACATCGCGGCTTTTTTTCCTCACTCGGTTCTGCTTCCCAATTCTTTCCTGATCATTTCTGAGCCAGATCAAGTTCACCACATGGGCTGCACAAACCTCCCTCTTCCTTTCCCCATTTCCTCTCTACTTTTAAACTAACAGACTGACGTAGCTCGTCTCCTCTGTTAAAACACTGTGTTTATCCCCAGTTTAACATAATTCTTTTTTATTTTTTTTTTTTTAATTAATCTCCAGCACGCTCAACGGAAGTTTTCCACATGTTCTACTTGGATGAGCATGTATTAGTTAGTGGGTCCTATTTTTAGCTGTTTTGCCTTACTTTGCAGTTTATTTCCTTAAATAGCAATCTGGATATCGACACAGAGCTACGCAGATGAAAAATAAAACATATTCCCTGTTTCACATACATTTAGGGCCATGGAATTTTAAGCTTATAAATAGCAATATCTGAACTGAGGAGGACTGAAATTTAGCATCGTAAGGTTAAACTAAAAATTTGATTATTATGACTTGCTAACTTATACAGACTTTTTTCATGGGACATCAATCCACTTAATTTTAGATCTTATTTTTTTTTTAACAATGGAGGAGCAGCAGCTGCTACAGAATTTACTGGTAATCTTAATTATACTATAAGCTTTACTCTGAATCCCCTTTAAAGTTGAGGCACCTCAACGGAGGTGGACAGGATCTCCCTCTGGAGGCCTTCAGAGGCATCTTCCTCCCTCTCCTGCCAAGGTAGGAAACTTCACTTGGTTGCACAATGGGTTGGCTCCCGCATGCAAACTCAGCCCAAAGACGCTCATTCTCTCCTTCCCGTTCCCCATCACCCACATACTGACCTGCATTTCACCCCCCTGTCAACGTTGTTGATGGAACCCGGATCAATGAAATGACTGAGGTAAAAAAAAAACCAAACAAATTCTTTTTAAAAGACGATCATGTCCAAAATCTTATTTACAGAGCAAACCAAAAAACTGGACCAGCAGAATGAAGAGAAGCAAATGGCAAAGCCACAAAACAAAAAAGCCCACAAAAGGAGATCACTGTGGGAAGCGTAAATTTCTTAAAGGGCTTTCATCTCTGAATGGTGATACCAATGGGGAATAGAATCAGTCTGGCTTCACCATACTTGTTGTAGTTTGAGTACAAAACACTGCAATGAAGTCACAAAAGAAAAAAAAACTTGCAAAGCCTCACTTCAAATCAGAGGAAAGTGCAACTTCTCATGGTTTTGCAAAGCTCTGCCCAAACTAGGGAAAAATGGTAAGCTTTCTGATCAAAGTCTTCTGTTCAGTGAAGCTGAGATGAAAGAAAATCAGATGGTATTTTCAAACGTGTTTGCAAGTCACGTAACCACATTAGTTAATAACACAGGAGATACCTTCTCTTCCAAGGCAGATGTGTCAAGTACAGGACCAGGAGGAGCTCCAGCATGTAACAGAGCTTGCTGGTTTTTGTAGCTTTGGTACAAGTTTGAATTAACCAAAAGCCCCTTCCACAAACAATGCAATGCATTTACCCGTGCACTTTTTTGATTGGTTAGTTTCAAGTTTTTCAAGTCTCCTCATCTGTATTTTCACTCTACACCCCAGTAAGGTCATCTTCCATATTCACCTAAGCACCCCAGTGACAAATCTTACATTAATCTACCTTAATCTTTGAGAAATCAGTCCTATGTTCCATATGATAACATATAACAAGTTATGATCATATAAAATAATCCCCTTCTCCTGTGGGGATACTTCTGTGCTGCCAATAACTTCCAGAACATCCTCGCTGACTCCAAATGGGCTTCCCATTTCTACAGTACCTTTTATAGCACTTAAATGGGAAACTTAATTAGTCAAGACGGAGACTGGAATATTTTTTATTTGACTTAATTTTGTATTTTATGTATACAGCTTTTTACTAGAACCATTTAATGAAATGAATGATTTAAAGAAGATGTTTTTGATGATGGTGATATCCAGAGCACACTTTTGTTTCACAGCAATGCAGGTAGCGCGATATGGATTATAATAGAAACATGAATAAAGCAAACATATTAAAGTGTTTAATACTATACAACGCTAAAAGTTGCCCTTTAATAGTCACATGTTAAAGTATTTAATAAAAGAAGAAAGCAGCTGTGTGTTCAACAAGCAACTGTTCTCTTGCTTCTTTGTGCTTTGAAAATAAGGTATTTTAAACTATCAGTTTATCTACTAGCACATATCAGTAAGTATTCAGCGACACAGTATAATGCCCTCCTTGATAGGTTCTAAATTCCTGTTCCTGCAATGTCGAGTACATAGTTATTTTAGTAAAGTACGATTCCCAAGCATCTGTCTTTTGAGTTAAAAGCTTCAGGAGGAAGCTGATGATCTAGCTGTTGCCAAAAAGTATTTTTTCAAATCAACATTATAATTAACAAAATTAGCATGAAAGCAGTCACAAATCACAGAGCACTTCCCTTGTAATAACTCATTATACAATGTTTTACACTAAGTGTTCATAACTAATCATTTTCATCTTCACAGTAATGGGGATCAAAATAAAACCAGGATAATATTTTTGTACCTCCAGCAGCAACACAAAATCCTAAATATAATTCCTGCACATCAATATTCTGAGTCTTTGCTATTGACAGTGAATGTGAAAAGTCTGAGAAGAAAAGACTATGGTGGTTTCAAGTAAGTGACATTTATATACCTCAAATTAAACTAAATTTTCAAAGACAGGTATCTAGACCAGGTATCTACTGCATATTATTAAAATAAACCAGCTATAGGTAAGAGAATATATTACAAAGAGAGACATAGCTGTAGATTAATTTTTAAATTATCACTGAAAATGAAACAAAATATAACGCATAAATAGAAACAAGACCAGAATGCACTGAGAAATACTAAGACCAACACAATTTCCTCCAATATACTCAAGATTATAAAACAAATCTATTTTAGAAGAAAAGGTGCTCACTGCACAAGTTTACTAAACTTAAATGCTACTACTGAAATTAGCTCAGTTAAAATCCATCATTCACAGACACACTTGCCTTTACACAGAAATCCAGTTTTACAGATGTACACTTATAGCTCGCAGGCTTAATTTCCTTACAATACTTACTGCTTCATGATTCTCTAGAACTATGTCTTCACCAAAACCCAGAGCCTAGTCTAACTCTTATTTCCCAGGAGTTTCCTCACAAATCAGCTAAATACAAGATTGCAAGTATGTACCGTGGCTATTCTGTGTCTCGAGGTTTTTATATGCCACTGCCCTCCGTCAGATTTATTACTCCCCCATAATCTAATATAGAAAGAATTCACCCGATTGGCTAAACTGCACAGCGAAATGTTTCTATATAAAGCAATATTTTGAGCTTCCCGGTTGGGATGTTCCATGAGCGTGACACTTTGAAGGAAAAGAAAATTTCCATCTACGAGTAAATAGAAAGCTACACTCCAAACATTTTCAGCTATTTGAGATATTTTTAAACATCAGCGTTTCTTATCAGTATCTATGTGGTTCAGACTGGAGAGAATCATAGAATAGAATCATAGAATCATTTTAGTTGGCAGAGACCCTCAGGATCATTGAGTCCAACCGTAACCTTACTCTAGCACTAAACCATGTCCCTAAGAACCTCATCTAAATGGCTTTTAAACACTTCCAGGGATGGTGACTCCACCATTTCCCTGGGCAGCCTGTTCCAATGCCTGACAACCTTTTCCATGAAGAAATTCTTCCTAATATCCAATCTAAACCTCCCCAGGGGCATCTTGAGTCCATTTCCTCTCATCCTATCACTTGTCACTTGGGAGAAGAGACCAACAGCCTCCATGCTACAACCTCCGTTCAGGTAGTTGTAGAGTGTGATAAGGTCTCCTCTCAGCCTCCCTTTCTCCAGGATAAACAGCCCCAGTTCCCTCAACAGCTCAGAAACGTGAGATGGAACCAGCCAGGAGCTCCAAGAAGGGAGCAGCCATTCCATCTGCTCCTCCTTTTTGCCTGCCCAGGGTCACGTAAGAGATGGGGGCTACAGAGATCAGAAAGGAAACACAAAAAAGAAAGCACTCCTGCTCATCTCCCAGCACCCTTCACATCCACACAACAGCCTTCTTGCAGTGGATGGCCTTTATCCTATGGGCAGTTTAAGGACTGAAATACGAATGGCACAAGTGGTACAGGTGGGAACCAAAAATACACACAGGGAGGATGGATGCAATGGCACAGGTGACTTAAATGCAAAAACAGTGGAATGAGGGATGAGGGAGAAAAAATACGGAGAAGCAGAAATACTGGAACTTTTACTAAAGCCCTCTGCCTCCCAAGGTGACTTCAGCCAGTTGACACCTGAGACCTTGAGTCATCTATACATCCTAAAAACTTCCACTAACATCTTTTAACTAGCACTGATATTTAAAAAATATTTTTTCCTTGTCTAAAACAGCAGTTGATTAAAGCAGTCTTCTAATAAAGAATATTGCAGCATCAAAGAGCTGCACTTGCCTTTGTTCTCATTAAATGAGCCTCATCTACATATACTATCTATTTACTTACCTATAAGGGAAGTGAAATGGCTTAGGTGTTCATTACAAGTTGCATTTTCCCCATTTTGCAAGCATCCTTTTTTAATGCCTATCACATAGTCTGTGCACTCCTGCAAAAGCCAGCTGATCTCCTAAGCCTTGTGTAGATTCAATCCACCAATATACTTAGTAAATGAAAATACAATTCTCTTTCCCATGTTATTTTGATTTATACTTTCCATGAAGATATTAACAAAATCAATCATGAAACGTTTGACACTTTGTACTTCTACACAGCAGTCTTAAACTGGTAGAACTGCCCTATCGAAAGTCGTTTTCATGTAGTGGAAAAGGGCACGGGAAAGATTAGATCTGGGAGATTTGCCTTGAGCAGCGAGTGAAACCATGACCATGAGCATTCAGAATGGTATTTGTGAGTGAATTGTTCCTAGCATCCAAATACAACACTATGATGTTTGGGTTCTTATTGAACCTGCTCTTCTAAGGTGATTAACACAGCATTTCCCCAGGTGACCTAAATGCAAGGTAAGACATGGTAACTCCCGTCTGAGCACCAACACAGTCACCTTTTTGGGAGCGGAGCAGATCACCTCCAAGCCTCTGGAGAAATTACATATATAACAGCAGAAGATAATGAATGAATGAATGCACCCCAAAATGGCTAATGCACACCTGAAAACTAAATTTCTGGGAAGAGGGAGGAGAAGGGAAGCAGCAATATCCTACAGAAACCCCTGGCACCCATTAGCCTTCATGTCAGCAAGTCTCGCTGCTGACCGATTGTCATGTGGATAAAGTCTGACCAGATTAAAGAAAGTGATAAAAAAGAAAGGGATGCCCAAAAGATGGGGTGGGAAACAGGATGAATTGCTTTGGAGAGGCACATTTTTCTTTCCACTGGCTATAGAGGGAGTTCAGATGACAAGGAAGATGACTAACCTTGGCATCAGTGAAATGAAGCGACATGAATCCCACCTTACCTACTCCTTTCAGAGGTTATAAAAAAAAGTTATTGTATTCGCAATACGAAAGCTAAATTTCCCTCTGTTACGCTGTTAGGATTGCACAATTTTTATGTAAAAAGCTTTGGTTCAGCAAAGTAGGTTTTTAATTAATTTTTCATATGGCTTTTCTGACAATCTATTTTCACCTCAAAAAGCACTACGGTTTTATATTCAGTCTAATGGTTAAAAGCATTTCAGATGACAAATATAATCTATATTTATTTGCATCATAAAGCAGTTTCTTGAAGGCAAAGCATGATAAAAGAAGTATGAATTGTCTAATGAAAAAGACATTAACATTTGTACTTATGAAATTGTAAGTATTTAAAAGTAATTATTCAAAGATTACTTGAGAAATGTTGCATGGACATGATACGTGGACAACAGGAACCAAAGTGGCAAAAAGATCTACGTAGAAAATTATATCCATATCAAACACCAAAGACCACTTTTCCTCAAAAAAATATGTAATTTAGATTCTTTTTCTATGTTGTCTGTAACAAAACAGATGAAGATCAGTCCATTATTACCAGACACTTTTCCAGATACATCTGCTGTACCTCAACTCTGAAGTTTATTAGTTCATTACTTTATTAGAGAAGCCTAAGAGTAACCAGGTAAACGGAACGCAGTTCATTAGCAGCTCTGAACAGAATACACACTAATTCGGTGTTGCAACATGCAAAGTGAATGGAATTAAGGAAAGCAATTTTAGATAATGAAATTTAAAATACTTTATATTCTATTAAGTTCCTTCCAGACTCCATTGGACAAAAGACAGACAGACAGAATCAGCTACAGAGCTAATTATCCCTCTTTTAGATCTTCCTAGTGAAATAGCCTGTTCTATTGATAAATTGATTCCCCACGCTAATACTGAGGTTTAAAACGAAGAAGTTCATTGAACTGCTGAATTATGGCTGCATAGCTTTTTCTGAGAAAACTGATGGTACTGGCTTTGATAAAATTGTTGGACATAATAGCTACAGAGTGTAAAAAAAAAAAAAAAAAATAAGGTGGTGTGATGCATCTTATTTCAAGATCATCCATGGGTTTTTATTGCCATCCAGTCCCTGCAACCATTGACACATTCACTGGGAAAAAATGCTGGGCACTGCCAAAGCATATTGTTTATTGGCATAGAGACCAAGAGCTCAAATGAGTAGTTCCATCAGGTATGCATTCAGCATAAACCAAACATCACTCGCAACAAGATGACGTAACGAATGTAAAAGCGAAAAGAAAATGAAGCTGCGAAAGAGGAGCAAGCGCGGCAGCCCCAGCAGTGCAGGGATGGAGGGAGGTAATTAGGGCACTGACGCTGGGAACAGCAATAAAATACCGCATGTGAAGCCCACCGCTGTTTCTTGAGTCGTTGTTTTTCTTGACATTGTCAGATGTTGGCTGGCACCCACTCCCGACAGGTGCAGAAAGGCCATGCCATGGCCGATGCCAGGCTGGCCCAGCTGACTCACTGTGGCAGGTGCTGCCCACGAGTTCCCCCCCAAAAAGGGAAGGTGACCCCTCCAGCCATGCCACCCGTAGCCAAGAAACAGAGAGAAACCCGAAGTGCCCGGTGGGTGCCCAGCAAATGTGGCGCAGCCCAAGATCATTCTCCGGGGTCACCTTCTTGAAAACTCACCAACAGCTTCTGTGCGTCCTTTTGTTCTGGTTAAAGATGTGCAGGAAGAAAAGGTGTCTGTGGATGCATAACCAGGACTGTGGACATTTCACAAGCCCCACGGTAAAGAACTACTTCAGCAACTGAGCTTTCAAAAAGGAGAGACAGTTCTTATTCTGGTACAATAGAAAATTTAATTCTGCTGCCTTTGTTTGCAAAATCAAAGTTCTCTTAGAGGCAACTATGCTCATGTAACAGAAGCGATCTTTTTTTAATTGGTTTTTCAATTAATTGGTTTCCAAGGCTTTCGTAATTTCCTGCAAGAATAAAAGGGCCATATTCTCTGTCATATCCAAGATTTTGCTCATTATAAGAACTTCCATTTACTTCATTCACTAAACTCAAGAGAAGCTGTTCCTGAACAAGGATTACAGCTTCGGGGTTTGAGTCACCAGGGCAGATCTACCAAGGTCTTTTGCTGGGAGTCTGGGAGCTCAAAACAAAACAGAAACTGCCCCAACACCCTTCCCAGCAAGAAGTCTTTTGATCATCCTCCCATGCAGTTCAGAAGCTGCAGCAATGAGGCAGAGAAGGCCTCTCTTCATTCCACATCAAAACCCATGCACATTTGGCTACTTCTCCCCCTCCCAAGGGCTTCCATCCTGCCTCCAGTTTCTCTCACAAATCATCAGATAAGCCAGGCTTGTCCATGCACCGATCGGAAAACCGACAATTGTTCCATGTAATAGTTTCCTAACAGCCTCTCCAGACATGCTGTTCTCTCTTTTGGAGAATAGTTTCTCTCTAGAAGGGGATCCAGGTGGTCCTTAGGGACTCTAGAGTCTGTCATAGCTCCTTCCTCTTGCCTGGGAATGGAAAAGCTTTTGATCTTAGCCTAAGCAGTCATAAACCGAGGTTTGGTGGTATGACAGAGCCATTAGCCATCTAGCCGCTACATTCTTTCCGTTTTGGTGGGCATAGCAAAAGGCACCAAACTATTCTGAACCCTGGAACTAATACTTTATTATAACATCTACTATACCTATGAATAGTGAAAATTCGGAACTGCCAAGTGAAACATTTAAAAGCTTTGCATACAAACCTCTCCCTAACTACCTACAGCATTAGAGGCCAAGTCTCTGCTCTGTAGACCAGCAATTCTCAGTCTTTTCCTCAACTGAACATGTTCTTCAGAAGCCCCTCTGGGCTTCTAAGAAGCCTCTCCTTCCATCACTGCTATGGGTCCCCTGTCCTCCTGCAAATTCCCAAAAGCTGAAAGTACCAACTCCCCTGCCCTCTTCTCTCCTTGCAAGAGATAGAAAATGGTAAGCAAGCTGTTTTCTACACTGTTTCCCACACTCTCGTTCATCTGAAGAAAAAATAGACAATATTCATACAGGTAACTATGAATAAACCAATTTAAATACTTCTACCATCTGTCATAGTGTTTCTTGTTTCCTAAAGTAATGAATGATCTGAAAACCTGGTACGAGGTATTGTTGGCTCTTCTTGAAGGTCCAGAAACTACCTGTGAGAACAGAGCAGAGATTCTGCAGAAGAGGTGTTACGACGGATGGTAAGTCTCCCAAAGCAGTAAGTCTTGTACCTCCATTTTCACAGCGATCAAAATCTCAGCTCCTAAGAAATCGCTGCTTTTTGGCAGCCTATATATTAGCAGGATGTGTATATTGGCCTCGTCCTTGAATTCACATTTCTGTTTACGAGAAAATAAAGTTAGCCAGGCCCTTTGTTTTATTTTCCAACTTCTGCTCGGTTCATAATAAGAGACTGCTTTAAACACCATCAGATTTTCAAGAGCATTCAGCATCAACAACTCCCATTCAGGCATGTAAATAAGTCACTTTGGATTTGCTGGATGCTGAGTGCTCTTGAAGAGCTGCCCCATCTACTACTTCTGTACCACTTCACATACTACTCACTGGATTTAAAGATGACATTGACAGACAGACAGTGCACTACCCAGGACTAACTTTGATCATTAGACACGCAGGGAGAAAAGCTCTGTCATGTTGCAGAAACGCATTTCAAAACAATACACTCTTCCTCATATCTCTGAACCCAAGTGTTTAAATTACATACTTTGTACAGATGTCAACACTGAAAACAAAATGAACTTCCCAAGTACCCTCATTTTTCAAACCGTTGCACAATTCATCCTAGGTTGTAGCAAGTGATCACAAAACAGACTTCTCTCAGCGCACATACATATGCACATTTTAATTTTGCTCTTTTGAAACTTTCTTGATACTAAAACACTTGGGAGAGGCCATTATTGAATGGCTGAAGGGAATATGCCATGATTAAAACTGCACAGCTTTTGCTTCCAGGCCTTTCATTAGGAAGGTAAGAATTCATATTCTTCTGAAAACCGAAGAGGAGGCATGGACATTCCCAGTTGTTGTCATGGATACAGCTGCTGAGAAAAATGTCATTGTACCCCTGCAGATAAACGCATGTGCCAACTGCTTGGAATACACAGCGGTAAAACCACCGCAGACGTTAAACATTCTCACATAGCCATCAGGTTCCTCTTGAAATGTACACTACATACAAAAAGAAAAAAAATACAAAGTTATTTTTAAACATAAAGGTTATGGCATGAAGGAAGAAAAGGCTAGGCAGTTAAAAAAAAAAGTTGGCACTTTCATAGTTCATGATGTCATGGAGGAAAAAATATTATGGAACAATAGCATGAGTAAAGGATCAAGTGTCAGCCCAACTTAGAGTTATCTGGATTTTGTCAGTGTGTGTTATAACAGTATTGTTAACTACAATAACTGTATTTCTTAGGTCAATGGACAATTAAAGAAACCAAACAAATTTAAAAAAAAAAAAAAAGTAACAAACACACATTGGAAAATTCTGAACCAGGGAAGCTCTGATCCTGATTAGACCACCTCATAGTGTCGGCATTTTTACTTGGACTAGGACACTCCAAATCTCTTTTCACTTCAGCTTTACATTAACTGTTTACTGGGGACACAGATCACAAAAAATGAAGAGTTTGAAAACATGAGACTGTTCTTCCTCGTACCATTTTCCACATCCACTGCTGGGACAGGTGCTTGAATGAAGTGAGGCAATTACCAGGATGTTCCTCGAGTTTTGCTACACATCGTGCAGTGGTATTTCATTGCGCCAAGCAGGTGGGAAAAAGCAAATACTGTCCCCACAGAGAGCAGGCAAGGTTTTGGATTCTCCTCCCCTGGTCGAGTGAAAGGACACAACTCCCTCTCCCTCCTCAGGTAACCCTTCAGATATCAGCTGCTAAACAAGCCCAGAAGGAAGGGAAGGCAAGCGGCTCCAGGGCAATCATTACTGTGAGCAGGCAAAGCACCCAGGGCTGGTCAGGATGTGGAAAGGTGAGTTTGGTGGTGAGGCACACAGAGACAAACAAGAAAAGACTGCCTCCTCTCCTGCAAAAAGAGGCCTTCAGGAGCATGGAAGAAACCATCCCAAACTAAGGAGCTAATTCGCCATTGTGCAAAGACCAAAGAAATAAGGAAGCAGAACTGAGCACCCTGTTATAAATCTCTCCTCATAAGTACTTTGGGACAGGCCTAAACAATACAATGCCGTGTTTTGCAGAGATATGTGAGCTACCGCTAAGTGAAGCACGTTGAAACTGGAAGCAAGATAACCGCTTGACCATGATGTAACACCCCAGCTAATTAGCTTCGTTAGGAACAAAGCCTGAGAGGGTTGCACTGCATCCAGAAGACAAGCAAGTCCATTTAGGACTAGCTAAGGTGCCTCAGTACTGCAAGACTGTCTTCCATGTAGACACTTGTGTGATGTATCAGCCAAAACTGTAAATCATGATACAATAAAAATAATAATCATCATCACTATCATCATCATCACCACAGGAAGAGGCACAGTTTCATTGGAAAGTAGTTGTGAAGTACATGTGGTAAAAAAAGAAAGGTGAGAACATCCAATTACACCCCAAAACATCAGTTATTTTACCGAAGCTGGAAGGGAACTCCTCTGTTTGAGGAGCAGGCAGAGCACGGATCCTGTGTTAGCACAGATTCTGACACTGCTGCTTTCAGAATAGGTCATGATGCTTATCCCAGCCAAGAAAATAGCTGTTGATCGGCGTTCTGCCATATCTGATCATCGCTATGGCCCAGCACCTCACCCTGGTGTCCACTGCAACACAAAAAGTCCTTTGAAGCTATCCAGTTGTTTTACAAAAGAAAAACCACAAGAACAGAAAACAACTTGAAACAGCTCACACATGGCAGTCACCCCCCTTCCCATCACTGTAACCAACAGACCTCACAGGCATTTGGCATAATGGCTAAGTGCTGCACGATTCAACTGAAAAAAAAAATTAAAAGGTGTTTTAAACAACTGTTCAATAGATTCTATAGTAGTCATCTCAGCTTAGGAGTTGTAACTTCCTCTTCAGGAATTAACATGTTTTCTGAAGAACCTCCAAGCCCATTTGAGACGGGAAACAAACAAACAAACATACAAGAAAAAAAACAACCAAACAAACAATCTGGCCTTTCTCGTTTGACAGATAGGTTTTAAAACATAAGTTCATGTCGCAAGTACAGATAATTATGGCATGAGAATACACATTTCAGAATGCACATGCCTTGCAAAATGAAAATTTCTTAATAGTTACAGAAGGACTTCCAGTACTTGCAGCCACAAACCCCTGTCCTTTGATCCCACTAGCCTACTACACCTCCCACGCTTGTGTAGCAGACAATTAGGGAAATAAATGTTTTTAAATTAAAATAATTTCTTATCCTCAGAATACATACAAGGTTTAGAACATCATCATTTCAATCCTGAAAGATGGAAAGGTTTAGCTGGATTTTTGAGGAGGCAGGCAGTCTTGTTTTACTATTTAGACTCCAATAGCAGCAATTAAAAATATACTCTTAACTGAAATGACACGAATTCATGGGTAGAAACCCACCTGAGGAGAAATAAGGAAAACAAAAAATGGATTGCATCAGGAGCTACAGATTATAGAAAAATCAAGAAAAAATTCATAGGCTGGACGCTGCCCACCAGGCAACATCCTCCCTTTTAAGAAGAACTAACCATGTCCCATAGGCATCACTGCCTTCCAGGAGAAAAGCTGTTATGAAACCATTACAACAAGCAACACCTGATACAGTGCTAGAGGTGGAACACCCACAGGTCACCTTCCTGACCAAGCTGTCCCACAGTATTTCTAGGCACACGCGCAGCAGCCAGCGCAACCTACAAACACTTAAATCCTGTTTCTTGTTTGCTATAAATGTCGTCAGTGTGATCTGCTTACTATGAAAGCAGAAGGTCAGGTGCATACTAAGCACACCGCACAAAGTGTTAAAATCACACACATTCTCACTCCTACTCCAGAGATATTCCTTATTTCTCTGTGTCTGGTTCTCTGTCTGGAGCAGGAGCTTACACACAAGTGGATCATAGAATCATAGAATAGTTTGGGTTGAAAGGGACCTTCAAAGGTCATCTAGTCCAACCCTCTTGGAATGAGTAGGGGCATCTTCAACTAGATCAGGTTGCTCAGAGCCCTGTCCAGCCTGGCCTTGGATGTTCCTAGGGATGGGACATCTTCCACCTCTCTGGGCAACCTGGGCCAGTGTTCTATCACCACCATTGTAAAAAATTTCTTCCTCATGTCTAGCCCGAGTCTCCCCTCCATTTAGTTTAAAACCATTGCCCCTTGTTCTGTCGTAACAAGCCCTGCTAAAACGTCTGTCCTCATCCTTCTTGTAGGCCACTTTTAAGTACTGAAAGGTTGCAATAAGGTCTCCCTGGAGCCTTCTCTTCTCCACGCTAAACAACCCAAACTCTCCCAGGCTGTCCTCATAGGAGAGGTGTTCCAGGGTCAAGTACTATGTCCTTCCTTGCCGATGCACTAAACACCCTCTCCTCCACTGAGCCTTCATTTAAGCCTCTGTTGGCTGTGACAACACGTGAAGGGAGGAAGTTTAGGTTGGATCTTAGGAAAAGGTTCTTCCCCCAGAGGGTGGTGGAGCACTGGAACAGGCTCCCCAGGGAGGTGTCACAGCCCCAGGCCTGACAGTGTTCAAGAAGAGACTGGACAACACCCTCAGACGCATGGTGTGAACTGTGGGGTTGTCCTGTGCAGGGACAGCAGTTGGACTCAATGATCCTTGTGGGTCCCTTCCAACTCAGGACATTCTATGATTCTGTGATTCTATAAAGACACCTTTAGAAGCTACAACAGTCCTATTCATTGACAACATTATGCCCACGTCCAGGCCAAAACCACAGACTTAGAGGCCACTGAAAGAGACAGTCAACTTGAGCATCTACTGCGATGTGTAGTCCCAGGTTTCCAAGACATTGCCCAAAAAGCTGCTGCCATGTTACTTTGCTGTTCGCAAACAATCCCCTGCCTTTGCTGTGATCCAGCTTCAGAAGGAACCTGTCCCATACACTACACCATTTAAACTGCACTGATGAAACGCGCTGGCTGCCCTCTCCATCCTCCGCTCTCTCACACAGAAGCCTTTAGGAACACTAAGCACATCCATCCCCGTTGTCCAAAGCCCAGGATGCTGACATTTCAAATCACACTCTCCTCTATGCAACTCACGAAAATAACAATGCTCAGGCAGCTGCTTGCCTGTATGCAATGAACCCAGCACAGGTTGCCAAGAGACTGCAATGATGAGCAGCATTTATTCCTGAATGCTCTCAAATGGGCTTTCACTATATGTTATTTCTAAGCCATAAAACATCAAGACCACATTCTTGTTTCAGTTTAGAATTAGTTTTTACAGCCGATATATAAAAAGAGGTAGTTGTAATAGACATGCTATGATGTTCTTAGCTGGAACTATATAAACAGTGCTTCTATAATAGGCACTACTCTGAACTTTATCAGGGAACTGCCTGAACTTCAGGCTTCACGCCTGGCACTGCTTTTCCTGAATTTTAAACCTGGAAGAAACATCTGCAAAGATGAGAAAAACCAAGCTATACAAAATGGTGAAGGAAAAAATAAAAAATCTGAGAATATGCAGTTTTCAGATAGTGTGTATAGAAATTCTCCCTGTAAGGTCCGTTCCCTAGGGTAAAAATTAAGTGCAGATTCAGTCAAATTCAAGAGGCTCCAAAGAACAGAAAAACTCAGCCTATTATACCACTTAACAAGATACTGCTAGCGATTTTCAGCCTTTCAATCTAAAAATAAGGTAATTTTGCAATTAAAAGCCACCACTAAACCTTAGGTGTCAGAACATTTTTCCCATTTATACCTATAAAGATTAATAATAATTTTATACGCTGTGTAGCTACCTAGAGAACAAAAGTTCTATCACATGTCTTTCTAATACAGCCTTGCACATATTCTTAGGCTTTAATCATTGATCATTTTTTTCAAGCAAAACTCAGCACTATCAACTTTTTTTTCCTGTGGATGCTGCATATTATTTTTGTCATAAAGCTGAGTATAAATTTATTTTTGTTCAAGTTACATTACACATCTCCCCAATAAAGGAAAAAACACAGAAATGCTTTTCTGTACCTGACAAAATTCTGCACACATCAAGAATGAGAGGTTTAGTATTGCTTAACACCTTAGAGAGTGGAGTTGACATCAGTATTTCTCTACCACCATATGCTGCGGTAAAATGGATTAGTGGTATTAGTGACAATTGACAAAGTTTGAGTGGTCCAAGGTCAAGTAAAATGGAAGAGCAAGCTTGGGCTCAAACAGGACACATACAGTCTTTCGACTACACTGCACAGCTGGAGAAGTTTTATAATCACGTCCATGACAAGCAATTTACCAGAGGAAAAACATTAAAAGCATGCCCAGGACACGAACAGCCAAGAAGTCTCCATTTTATCGAGCCCCTGTGCCAAGCATTTCCTTGCTGCATTTCAGTGGGTCTTTTTCTGCACCATACTCGTGACCTGCGAGTTATCTGTCACCACCTGCAAAAGGTGCAGAATCAGCCGCAGTGATGCGGGAAGAACAGTGAGGATGGTGCAGCACCACCCTGGCACCCTCAACCGCACCGTCACCAACCACGTCTCGCTCGAACCCCAGCTCATCAAACGTGATGCAGAATGACATCCGCAACAAAAGAAAAATGTGGAAATAACTTGAGTTCTTGCAATTTACTTTTGTAGGAAATTTTTGTTTAGTTTAGTTCCCAGTTCCCCTGAGCACCTCTCAAAATTCTAGCTTTCAAATTTTAACTGAAGCAGCATACAGTCTTACAGCAAATAAATCACAGGTATAATAGTACGGAGAGTATTTGAAAATAGCAATCTGTCCAGGGAGTTTTCATTTAAAGGCAGAAGAAAGACTTTAGACCTTGATAAGGCATGACATGATTCCATGCCATTGATCTGTAATCACACAGCTTTATCTGTAATGCAAACAAAAAGTTATTTAGAATACTCCTAATTAGGTACAATAAATGTACACTGGCACACTACTGAATCTATAAATAGACAGCAACCACACCATCTTTTCCCTGCTCCATTTTATAAGGTATGGGAGAGGCGGGGGGAGAAAAACAGCACTTTCCTTTTTTTAAGACGTTTCTTAAAGTTGTACCATTGAAAATAAGTTATTATTTTTCTTCTGAAGGTATTAAACCTCAGCAGACATAGGCTGTCCTCAACACTTGTGTAAAAGGAAGAGAGAGAATACTCAATTAGAAATAAATCAGGAACCATATTCTAGCAATCTGTAACATACTCAGAGAGACACAGCTCCAGGCAACCCAACGTTGCTTTGAAAATGTCCCTCCTCTGAGCATGGAGCTGGGACCAGATGACCTCCCAAAGTGTCTTCCAACCCAAACTACAATTATGATTCATAAATATTTTTTTCCTAGAAAAAAGTCCCTCTCTATAACCTCTCACACCTACACACAGTAATTTAAACTGTGGATTAGCTATAAATAACCTTGGTGTACATTTCAAAGAAAAGGTATAATCATCCTTGGCATAAAATTCAGCAGAAGCCCATTTGCCTCTTGCCGTGGCTGTGACTTGTTTTATTTTTTTCTTACTTAAATAGAAAAATATAAGATTTCCCAGTAATTTCCAACTCCTCGCTGTAAAACTACCTCCCAGGGACACAGGTTTATCACGGGCTCAAAGGGTAATTTGAAATAGGAGCCCTTTGTAAAACTGTTGGCAGCAGATCCCTGGCTGACGAAGGGTGGGGAAAGAGTAGAACCTGTGATTTTAACTCCTTTTATCTCCTCCTCAGTGGTGCACACAATGACCAAGTGAAAAAATGATTTTTTTTTTTCTTTTTTTTATTTTTGATTTTTTTTTAGCTTAAGCAGGTAAGCAAAAAAAAAGTCCTGGTTCACATTCACACATACATATGCACAGAACTACTGGTCTCTTTATGCAAGAAGTAAGACATCTAAAGTGTACATATAATCAGAACTATGGAAAAAATGCAAAGCTTAAGGAAACTGGAATAAAGATTATGTATTCTTCAAAAAAACAAAAAAAAAAAAGGAAAAATAAAAAGCTATTCACTGCCGTTGCATTTAGCTTGCAACACAAAGTAACTTGAGATAATACATAAAAGCCATGATGGGTTTTTAAGCATACAGCTTGACATTGCCAGGACATTTAATAGTTTACTTTTGACAAGCGATGATCAGGAGTTCTGTACTTTTTAGGATCTCCTTTTCCCTAGAAATGCTGAAGAAGCAGCAGAACACAGTTTTACAATGCAGCATCAAGGGAATAGGTAGAAATCTGACAACCTTCTGAAGCCCAGAGTATTCTTTTTTAACGTATTTTATAAAATTACCAAGTATAGCAAGTCACCTAGTAGACAGGATGCAATCACAGCCCTTAAGTTTTGTAATTGCCTTTGAATGTTTGAAAACTTAGTTGCCAGTGGATCAGGGAAGATTGGAGACCATGGGCCTAAGCAGTAAAGTGTCTCAAGTATAAAGGGTAACTTGCCTGCATGTAGTTTCGAGGTACACTCACAAAAAAGTTATCTCTTCAAAATGTTAACTAGTGGACTCAATACAGGTAAAAGTCCTCTCTGTGCCTTCAGGAGCAGGCAAGAAGCTGCATACAGATATGTGTATTAGCCCAGCATTCATTCACAAGCAAAAAAAAACCCACCAAACCCCACAAACTCCACAACAAACAAATAAAAACCAAACAAACCAAGATGCAGTTGACTGAGCTACATGAAGAAGTTTTCTTAAATTCTTTTTTCCCCCCTGCAAAAACATGATAATGAAGACTTCTAAGTTATATGCAAATTTTGCTTAAACAAGTTCACTCACTCAGAAGAAAGAAAATCAAGTTTGACAACATCAGATAGATGGCTCTGAAGGTTATTCCTGTTTGTCTGTAATGAGAAGCTGTGTAAATATCATTTATTATTATTATTATTTCCATAAAAGACCAGGTTTAATCACAAATATTGGCTCTTCATTTCACACCCAAGTAACTCACTTAACACTAGCTCCCTGTGGCAGATCTGCATCCTCCCAGCATTCTTCCCAGGCAGAACCCACATATTATAAATATATCAAGTTAATATACACTAGTAAGGATTACTGTTTATACCATGAACACCACCATATTCTTTCAGTGATGGGATCCTTGACTCACCAAACCCCCTTTTACCCTTCTCGCTCTTTCTTTTTTCACTTTAACAGACCTTTGACCCCGAGGCCAATCACTGTTTGTCTACAGAGTAACTCATGTGAAGATATTAGGCAAAAAATGACAATAGCTGGAAGTCACCAAAAAGGGTGCATTAGTTTTCAAGTCAATAGCTGCTCAGTGAACCATCTGCTCCCAGTGCCACAAAAGGAGGAGGCAGCGCAGAGTGACACTATCCAGAGGAGCAACCTCATACATCTGCACCCTCTCTAACACTCCGTGCCCCAAACTTTTTGGTCATGGTCAGTTCCTCTCTTTATGGGGATTATTGGGAGAAACCTGGCAGAGACACAGGCTGAAAGGAAAAGAGATGTCACCCTTTCTCTGTTCAAACTCCTGAAGAAACTGTGACAGCGGCAGGCGGGAAAGGAGGGAGAGAATGAGAAGCAAGATGTCTCTATGGGAGCATTAAAACAAACACAGAAGTATGTGCCTGTCCTCATCATCAACAGCGAGCGTGTACAGCGAGGGAAGAAGCCTCTGCCCGACGGGCGGCACTGCTGGTTATCCACGCTGGTCCTTTCCAACACCCTTAGCTGAACCAGAACAAGCCACCGCGCTCACCAAGAGCTGGGGAGACACCCACCTCCCTCTCGCTCCAGAGCATCGCAGCAGCTACAAGGACAACCAGCTGTCAAGCTGAAGCCAGCCAAACTCGGTTGCTAAATTTAAGCGACCGCACAACAGGACATAACTGACCAGAGCAGCGTGACAGCCCTTTAGATCCACTTAAATCTCCACAGGCACGAAAAACCTCAGCGGATCTTCCCAGCACGAATCTATGCCAGAAGTGCAAAACGACACCGAGGGCACGGCCGGCTCTCCTAGAAAGACCTTGGCATGGCTGGACATGCATCCTCCCGGCGGCTGCCGACTCAGCAAGCACCCGGGGAGACTCACCACCCACAAGCACTATTCAGCTTCAAAACCCTATTAAGGTTGCTAAGTGACAATAATGTAGCGCGATCTCACACCATTTGCAAACCCCAAATGTTTAAAGGCGAGGAAATGAACAGTTCAGATCATCATAAATATCACGCCACCCATCGAATAAACAAGTAAATTCTCATTAAGTGTAAAACCTTGCTGAATTCATTACAATAACACTAACTCTCCCAAGAGTGCAGCTCAGGTTTTTCTTATTGTGCTTTCAGTATCTAAGCGGTGAAATATTCCTAAACAGGAACATTAGTCAAACGAAAAACTTAGCTGGAAAAAAAAATTATTTGCTCTTTCTTCATAATTGTGCAATATATCAGGATAATTCCTACACAGTAAAAGTTTTATAAATCAACTACATTCTGACTTCGCATATGAAATTTTTATGGCCCGCATCCAATGAGCACTTAAGGGCCGGCTTAATTTTAAGAAGTAATTAATCACATAAAAGTGTACAGGACTGAAGTGTTTCAGTATGTGCTTAAATGTTTTACTAGAATAAATTTCTTATTTTATTTTAAATAGCATCCAATGCAGTAGTCTTATTTTTTACCACATGAATTAAATAATATTTATTTTCAGTCAGCATTAAGCTTGTTTGCTGTGATAAATGCAATGTTTACATTAAGAAGAAATGAAGTTTCTTTTTATCATTATGTAGAAGATGTAAGTTATGGATGCTCCCAAGCCAGGCTTTTTTTGCCATTGCTAGAAAATTGAGAGTTGTGGCTTGAACTTAGGATAGCAGAGCTACATTCACTGCACTGCTACTTAGTAGCTTGTTCTTAGGTTTTTAGAGGAAGATTTCAGACAATGCAACTTACTTTTTGGAGGCATGAGAGGAAAGGATAAAACAGTAATATAAGAAGGTGGCAAATACAAAAGTGAAAGAAAGAGTTCTCTCTTTGCATAAAAGACAAAGTCCAGGTACCAAAGTATCAAACTGAAAAAAAACTAACAGAGCTAGCCACACTGTCAATAACTTTATAGCATCACATCCACCTACATTACAAATAACTATGTAGAATCTCAAAAACTTAATGGCCAACCAGAACAAAATATTGGTCTTGTGGGTCCTTCACCAGTGAGCTACCAAACCACCTTCACAAGACACCAAACTACGTCTTAACTATCCCTATCCCAGGAAAACATCCAAAACAGCAGAACAACTACAGAAACATTATTTTGTAGCCAAAACCCCATATTCTGAGCTTCAGTGAATACACACACAAACACATAACACTTTACATTCTCTTCTTCCTGAACTTAGATTTTGAGGTCTCCAGACTTCTTGTTCCACAGATCCCTTACCAGAAGCACGGTTGGTCAGAGTTCAAAGAAAATGACAGTAACATTAGTTTTGTTTTGGTTTTTTTAAGTTAACCTTTTGGAGCATTCCAGAGCAGGAATATTGGTCTAAACTGCCTTTTATCATATTCAGTCAGTCAAGAAGACTCAATGCTTCCCTTCAGATAAAGACTTTGTGATGGCCAGACAGACTATTCTTTTGATCACTGCTTCAATTACAAAATCACTGTAATTCTACATATTCAGCTACAGATACCCAGACTAACTTGGCTAGTCCAGCTAGTCATACAGTAGTCATACAGCAGTCATACAGCAGTCTTGCATCTTGGATTCTGATGTAACTGCTGGAAACAATTCAAAATGTCCACAAATTATCTGTATAGCTTCACACGGATAAAGACCCCACTACAGAACAGTCCTTTCTTGAGTGAGCTCTGGCATGGCTGTTATGTGTCTCCAGGACTATGCGCATGAAGTTCACAAGATAAGGCATCTCAGAAAGGGATTCCCAGTTGTCACTCATTCTTCAATTAGTCTCTTCTTGTGATTCTTAAAATGAGGGATTTTCTCTAAGCTACACAACAAACTCTGTGTGTTTCACCTGATCTTTTTGTTAGAAAAGCATTTCTCAGCTCCTTTGGGAAAAGAAAACACAAAACAATCAAAATCTCTTACATTAAAGGATGGAGATTGTGATTATCTCGTCTTTTTCCACAGTCACAGCTGATCAGCTGGCTGGGGCAGGGTGGGGGTAAGGGGAAGTATAATTCACTTATCTTTCAATACAAAGTAGCATTAATTCTTCACAGATTCTAGAAAGGGAAAGGAAAAAAAGAAATACACACCAAAAGTAACATTTTCGTCAAAGATGTGCTTCCAAATATCTACTAAAAAATGTTACAAGCCTCGCCTTTCTAGTACTTAGCTAGCAATTTAAGCTTTGCCAATACATGCATCACTAAAATGCCTTAGCAGATTTCATTTCAGTTTTATACAAACATGTGTCAGAATTTGGAGTGGTAATGACCACTGTGCCTTAAATAGTGTAACTCTTTCCATTCTAAGTCTGCTCGCTTCTACACAGTGCATTCAGTCATCTTTAACTTCCCAAAACTCCTATGTCTTTGGCTAAAGTTTTCCATTAATGGACCCTTTTTTGAAAGCTTATGTAGAGACACAGCAAGTATGAGAAGCAACAAATGTTGCACAGCATTTCACGCTAAAACCTGGTTTGCTTCTTCTGGGCACACTCTAGAACTGAATTTTATATATATATATATATATATATATATATATATGTCTATGAAACCTTAAATACATTACTCTGTGCATGAGTGCATGTGTCTGCATGTATCAGGAGCATATACTGATGAACTGATTCTGAAGAGGGAATCAAATTTGCCAGATCTTTTACAACAGTTGTGAATAAAAGTCAGTGAAACGTTTCACTAAGGATGAATATACAGTGCATGCACTCATCCACTAATTGAACTGCAGAGTGAAAATCAGGGAAAATAGAAACACTGCAGACAGATACCCTGCAGCACCCTTCTACCTTTTCTGTAGGCACAACCAGATGTCAAGAACTTGAGGATGGGCGCTGTGCATTTGGTCGCTTCTGTTCTGCTCCACATTGTGTGAACACAACGGTACAGTTTGGTGACACTACATGTATTACTGCAATCGCAAAATAAGCTGCAAATTACAATGCATGTTGAAGTCATGCAGATCCAGACAATCCTAACGCACACACAGGTTCCCCATTAGGGATAAATTTGTTACTGTGGCATTTTCCTGGGAACTTCTGGTACATAAAAATCAGGTTTCCTTAACCAGAAAGGAATCAACCACTATTTAGCGGAGTAAATCAGGAATTAGCAAATAATAAAAGCTACAAAAAGCAGATTACATTGCGGATAATGGTGTTTGTGAAGTCCAAGGCTGGTATCAACCACAGCACTTTACATTTAGGTGAATTAACAAGCTATAGCAATCGCACAGAAATGTTCACCAAAAACAAACAGGAAGTGACTACTGGGACTTGGCACCATCAAATGTCACCATATGGAAAAGGTTAGAAACTTTTTGAAGGCTGTTCCTAAATGGCTGGTGTTATCCACTAAGGCAAATAAAAACACAGTGGGGAATTTAATTAATTTAGTTTTATTACTCCATAATTATTTAGGATACCTAAAAAAATATATTAAGATAATTCTAGTAACAACTTGTTCCATTTAACTAAGCAACACTGTGTCATCTCCATTAACTATAACACATCCGTGTTTCTGAACATCTCCCACATCACAGCAATTTCATTATTAACAAAAAACACTGGGGGTGAAGGAGAGGAAGAAACTATTCTCCCAAATACATTACAAGTGTATTTATCTCATTTAATACACCCTATTTTCTTGCATTTCCTGATTTATATTTTCTGCTCCAGAATGTCTGCTTCGTCCAAAAATAAACCCGGGTCAGATACCCAATCACACATTTGAGAGCAAAACACGTACCCAGCAGAGCTTTCCCATTAAAGCAGGAAGCCAGGTCAGCAATGCAAGTGCTATTCTTCATATCCACTTTTTAGCAGAGAATATTCAAGACCAGAGAAGGAACTACAACCGTGCACATCTGACAACTCTACTTCCAAGTATCCAGGGACCGTTTCATTTATTAATGTTGTGCTCACCCCTAAGATGAGCAGAATTTTCAAACTGTCAACTCTAATTTGATCCTTCCCTTCTCGACAGGCCTCAGCTATCAAGAACTGAAGCAAGGCCATCTTTGTAAGGAACATACTTTGTACTACAACGATTAATTTTAAAGAAACTACAATCCTACTCATGACAGGCAGAGCTTTCAGGCTGCAACCCCAGAGAACCAAAGTCATCTGTTTCATTTAAGAAAGGCATCAATGCTGCTTGTCTTAACCAGCATCTTTAAAAGTTAAGAAGACAAATTTAACATAGACGCATGAAGAACTTCACATAACTTAAATCCCTAATATAACACTGTACAGCATCATATATGCTACTGCAAAACTGGCTAGTTTTCCAAAGTCCTCATAAAAACAAAATATATATTTCAAAAACCTTTTTTACCAATAGTAAAAATTTTATGCATTTATGCATTTAGGTCTCCCAGAGGGAGGGAAATTGTGGGTAGACATCATGAAGTCAATAATTGTTCCAATGCTCTCCATTGGGGATTTCAGCTCAACTGCTCGAATTTTACAAGGTACCTGCCACCTGTTTTATTCCCTTGCGTTTCCTCAGGGAACACATAGGAGCTCCACAGATGCAACAGCTTCCAGGGTGAGGTTTGAAGATGATGGCTTCAACCTCCCAAAAGTGCCAATTAATTTTGGTTCTGACTCCCCTAACGACACCTTCTGCTACAGTGTCACTCAAAACCTGTTTGCTTGAGCAAACAGGTCATAGGTACAAAACAAGGTGTCAGCCCAAAGAATAGTTTAGTCCCCTGCACCACAACTCCTTCTCAGGTTTGCAGACACTAAAACATGTTGCTCTCAAAGTTTTCTGTTCAAGGAAATTAATAATGGCCATATTTTGAGACAGACATGCCTTTAGAGTACTCTAAAAATGTGAGGAATACATACACATAAACCAAAAATACACCCAGAATAGAAGTGACATACTTGTCCAGCTCTATCAGCTATCTGTTTCTCACAGCAATTTAGGGTAAAAGTAGTTTTGCTGAAATCAAGTTAGCAGTTTGCAGAGGAAGTTGCTCTCCAGTGTGGGCAAGTTACAGCAAAATTGAACAACAGACTTCTAAGTAGAACTGCGAGCATATGATCAGCTTATCACAAACAAGCAATGAACTCAGTGTATTTATATCTGCCAATATAGTATTCTTTCATTTTCCCATTCCATTTTTCACTCCCTGGCCTCAGTCAAACAATTAAATTGGTTTTATTTAGGAAGAAGGCAAAGTTTAAAAAGCTCACTTTGAGCACTACACGTGTTAGAAATCTTTAGACTTACATTTGTGCTAGCGAAAGGGGTTTGCTTTCATACATACATTTGCTAAATCTTATTATACACACGTTGAAAAAAAATCCACTCCTGAATGATACTGTCAGCAAAGTATCACCATATGGTGGCTTTCACAAATGATCAACTGTACCAAAACATCTAAAAATAACATCTTCCTTAAGTAAAATAAAAACAATTACCAGCAGAGACTTTTGGGTACAGCTCTGGGCTAAGGAATCAATACCACGTTGCTGAAATGCTTCAAGTAAGTATATGTGCAACCTCTAGAGAAAAACAGAGCATTCAGCAGCCCACAGGCATCAATGATAAATGCAATATACATGTTTTGGGTTCTTCCAAAAGTCTATTTTATGTAAGACAAACCAAATCCATTTAATTAAAACCTTAGCTTATAAACACATTCACGGAGTAAGAGAAGCTTAACAAATCTAATTTGAATGAAAGGGACTAGCTGCGTAAAAGAGCAGCTCCCTGATGTTCCTTGCTCTAGTGGTTTCATGTAACCACTGATCACCAACTACTACAACAGCAAACATACAACACCCTGAACTAAATGGGAGTTGTCTGTCTAAATATAGCCACTTTTAAATAATGCATTGCGAGTTATAAAATAAAGTGCTACTGAATTATTTAATATGTGTCTCATCTTTAACAAAGATATATCACTTTTAATTAAATGGAAAGAAAGATATTTATATTCGGGGTTGCATATTATTGTAAGTTGCAACCAGTAAAGCAGCATTTTATGACTCCAATTATGTCAGCAGTCAGTTTTTCCTATATATATATATATATATCTGATTCACAGAAATAGAACTGAGACACAAACTAAGATAACCAAAAGCATCAATTGTAGAGCTGGCTTAGAACTTCAGGCGATCCCAGCTTCGCATTCACTCACAGCCCTCAGAGACAGAACATCCCACCAACCTGTAACAGTTGGTAAGAATTGGCTGGGATCTCGTGCTCACAAACCTGCTTCAATAACCTTCATAATCCACATTTTCCTTATGCAAGTATCAATCTCCAGGAGAGCAAACCCTTGAACACACTTAACACCACTACAGTTAATAAAGCATCATATTCTGTCACTTTTAAAACATTTTGAAGACTGCCACACAGAAGTGGTGTTAAAGCTGAAAGTTTGTGTAGGACTATGTTTTCAACATGATGCAACAGTTGTATATTATTTACTATAATAACCCTTTAGCCAGGCCTAATATCTGCAAATGCAAAATTAACATTTAGCAATAACACGGGATGACATGTCACATTTAGGAGGCTCCAGGAAAAAACGGCTTTTCACCTCGCATAATGGGATAATACTGCTGTTTAACAACAAATGCTTTCTGTTTAAAGGTGGCTGCCTCTTGGATGTATGTAGCGTGTGAAGCAAAAGCTCAAAGGAAGAATGGCCTCAATTTGACAGGATTCCACAAACAACCCCTTAATAACTTTAATGGGTGCTCTGTAAAGGAAACACCACCACATGACCTACTGTGTAGAAACCAAAATGTAAGTGTGATCTGTCTGGGCTTGCATGGAGTCAAACAGCAAAAAACTGATGTTGATGTCTCTGCACCCAATGGGGCTTTGTACAGACCCCATCACGGAACATGGACCATGCTTTGCAGAAAGTCACGGGATCCTTCTACACAGAGAGTAAGTCAGGTCTCGTTATTTTTGTACTTTTAAATGCATGCTTGTTGAAGTGCATTTTACAGGAAAAAAAAAAACGTGACGCAAATACATCATTCATCAAAAAGTCAACTCAACCAGGACGACTTCAGCAGCCCAAGCCAGCCAGATAAAAAAAAAAAAAACTGCATTAACCTTACATTTTGACAGCTGCTTTATCTCTCCAGCCCCGCCAGCCAGGAGGATGCAGAGGAGTTCGCTCCCGTCCCGCCAGGTGCCTTTCGAACTGGAAACCGCGTTCCCTCCCCCGCGGCGCTCCCGCTCCCGAACGGGATGGAACCCGATGTGGCACCGCGGAGCGCACGGCGGCCGCCCCCCGGGGGCCGGGGGGGAAGAAGATGAGCGGGCAGGGGAGGAGGGGGGGGAGGAAAGTTGGTGAGGAAGGGCTGGCTGAAGCAGCCCCCCCCGCGCTGTGAGGCAGGGCGGGATCCCCGCGGTAGCGGTGCCCGCCGCCGAGGAAGAGGAGCCGGAGGGGAGGCAGCCCCGCCGCTTCCCCCCACACCCAGGACGCCAGGCAGGGCAGGGCGGCTGCCGGGGCAGGCGGCTTCCCCTCCGGCCCCGCGGAGCTGCGCCGCCCCGGGGGGCTCTTCCTGCCAGACGGGGACAGATGTGGACGCAACAGCTGGACGGGGAGGAGGGGAGAGGGAAGGAAGGAAGAGGCACGGCCGCCTCACCGCTCCCCCCCCCGCTCCCGCCGCCGCTCCCGGGGATGCGGGCGGGATGCAGCGGCCGCCCCCGGCTCCGGGCTGCCCCCGCTCTAGGATGGGGATGGAGAAACTTGCCCCGGAGGCAGCGGGGCTCGCCGGCTCCTGCCCCCCTTACCTTGCTGCGGATCTGGCCCGAGGTGGACACTTTCCGGATGAGTTTCTGGGGGCCCTCGTGCTCCCCTTCGCTGTCCGACGACTCGTCCGCCGGTCCCGCCGCCGCCGGGGGTTGGGGCTGGGGCTGCTGCGGGATCCCGGCGCCGCTCATCCCGGCCTCGGCCCCGGCCATCTTCCCGGACTCCTGCCGAGAGAAAGCACACGAGTCCGGCTCAGCCAGGGCAGCCGCTGCCGCTCCCCTCCCCGGGGAGGAGGAGGCGGTGCGGGAGGGTGGGGAAAGAGGCGGCGCGGGGGGGAGGAGACGGAGGCGGCGGGGACAGAGCCGGGCGCTGGGGGAGCGGAGCGGACCGCCCGGCCGCCATCTTCCGCCGCCCCCTCTGACGGGGAAGGGCCGCGCTCCCGCCTCGGCCACGGCGGCCGCCGCTGCCCTCTCGCAGGGCGCCGGGGCGCCGCCACCCGCCGGCGGGCGGAGCCGGGGCGGACGGGCCCGGCCCCCCGCACCCCTGCGGCCGGGGAACCGAGCGGCCGGCGGCTGCAGGGGGCGCCGAGCGGCGGCGGGTGGCGGTGCCGCCCCGCTGGCCGGGCCGGCTCGGGGCGGGGGGACCCGCCAAAGGTGAGCGGCGGTGCCGGGGGCGGATGAGTCCGAGAGGCGAAACTGGCGAAGGTGAGTGGGGAGGGTCCCCGGTCCCCCCGCACCTGCCCGGGCGTCCCCGCGTGTTTCGGGGGACGGGACGAGGCACGGGCAGAGAGCCGCCCGCTGGCATCCCAGCGTGTACCCATCGCACCGCTGCCGAACACCACCGGGTGGCTTATGGAACCGGGTGTCGGCGGAAAGCCAAGTTGTGAACGTTTCACACAAGCACAGCGCAACCGTCCGGCTCTGAACACGGGGCTCAGGGTTTCTTCTGGGGACTGGATGGATAGTGCCTAAAGCAATGGGTTCCTTATCCACACCTCCAACGCGGCAATCCCGCGGTATCCTCCAGCGCTGGACAATTTTGGCAAATGCATACATTGCTTTCCAGTTGTTTTCTCCTCTTTGTTTAATTTTCTTATTACTCTATTTGTTTCTGCCTTTGTAAAAGAGAAGCTTTTCCTTTCGGGGAAATAAAGGGTCATTTTTCCCTTTTAATCTCAGATCTGGCAGCTCACACAATCTCAAAATGTCACCACGTGTTCTGAATTGTGGGACTTCAAAATTACTGTGGCTTGTATGTAGTCAGTGTTCAAAATAAGCATTTAAATCACAGCAATACTAAACACAACACACAGCTCCTAGCTGCATGGACCGGATTAAACATAAGAAAGTAATCAATACTTGTGGCTTCTATATTACCACAATTCTATTTCTATTTCTAGAAAGGGAACTGACATCTCTTAATATGCTAACATAATGCTGCAGTACCTAAATACAAAGCAGTTCATGAGAAACAAAAACAAACCCATAGTGTACAACCTATCCTACACCACAGACACCTTGCCATGATCTTAATTTCATATGTTCTGGAGTATCCCATTTATTTTATTTGGGCTTTTATTCATAGTAGGGGAAATATTTCCATGAAGCCTTGCAGCTCTTGTGGCTTAATTCTACATTACTGCAACAGGTACTTCAAGTGTGATTCTACTACTGTCCTCCACGTAGGATCGCTTCTATTAAGTTACATTTTTTTAATTGTCAAAATTTCTATTATGTTATATTTTAAAGGAATTTCGATCATATTACCTACATTCCGTATTAGAATAATAATAGGGCCTAAATCCTGCCATTAATACCACATCTCAAAATAGATGAAGTTCTCACATAGTGCCTTTTCATTACAGGTTAATTGTGAAACTAAGGGATGACTCTGTCTTGTCTGACTCCTCACCTGAGGGAGTTTTCCTTGTGCAAAAACATGGGATCAAATTTGGGCAAGCACAAGTATGTACTGCTCTCAGTGAATTAATTTAGGGCATGGCTAGGAAGAAAGATAGGTTAAGAGCAAAGTTTATGGACACTTGTTCTTTCCATTCTCCTTTCCTCCCCTTCTCCACATTAATTTCAGGAATAGCAAATTACACCAGAACATGTCTCTCTGCAGTTCCTTGAGTCTTTTGAAGGTGAATGACAAGTGAATGTTGCAAGAGGATGACAAGACACAGTTTGCTAATTAACACCAACATGTATTATATGTAATTGTGACTGTGATTTGAGGAACACTTAGTGCTAACAGAACACCAGCAAGACTAACTCCATTTAATTCAAGTGACTTAAATGGCACTAGCTGAACAACACTAGTTACTGTTAGATTTGTTCCCATACTAAAAAAGCATTCAAAAGATGGGTGCATGTGACTGCCATGTATTCATATCACAGGAGCAACATCCTGTGTGAAGTTACATGCAAAACTGTTTACAAGTAGACCTTTCAATCACAGAGGATACCTTTCCAAATTCAGTTGAAAAGGAGAGATGAGACAGCGGGGGGAAGAGGCACACAAAGACAGCATATTACTCAAGTGTATAGTTTAGGATTGGTACATTTGAACTCGGGGAGACAATGAAGCTGATTCTATTGGTGAACCAAAATTTACACCTTTGTTGTTTGTTTGTTTGTTTGTTTTTAATAAAACATCATCTGGTTGCTTGTTTCTTAAATATTTAGACCTCAATCCTAAAAACAGTAGGTGGTTCAAGTGTATTTCCAAAAACAGCCTTCCATTGAAGTTTTGGAACAACAAACACACTGCACCAGTATCTTCCAGACTGAGACACTACTGTGGTTTGTTTTCAAACAGCTTTTATAATTGGTTACACTGCAAGCTCATTTAAAAACTCATCTTGAATTTTATAAAACATTGGACCATTTAGCAATGGATGTAAATGCTTTCTTTTATCATATATTGCACGGAAAAACAGAAACAAGATAATAATTTTGGTTTTAAATATAACAACTCCCATGACGTCCAGTGGCTATTACAATGCCAGCAGAGGAGCTGGAGATCTCTTTAGGTGCCTGCACAGTCAGGTTGGATTTCCTTCATTAGATTTCATCTCAAATACATAAAAACTGGTAAAAATCTATCTGTACGTGAAATGGGGAAGAAATACAACTCTTCAACTTCCGCTCATTCAGAGTTTAACTAACAGCCCCAGCTTCTATGCACTTCCTGCACCATGCAGAGGGCATCGCATGTCCTCATGTGGGCCACCCCATTGTGATCTTCCTCTCTCCTGACTGCCCAAACAAAAAGATTGGGTTACAAGGAGGGAACACACCAGCCTTTCACCTCCAAGTGAGTCTCTTTCATCGTATCTTGATAAACATCAGAGCGCTATGAAAAAAAATCCAAATGAAGTACTAGTTATGTTCTCTCAGGTCACTGAATGTTGTGAAGGTTTTAGTAGTAATGACCTAAATCTGCGAATGATAGGAAATGTCCCACAAGTATGGTTCAATGACAATATGGTTTCTGCAAAGTATGTAGCGGAATCTGCAAAATTACGGGCTCTAAAATCTGTAATCAGGTAATATGTACAGAGTTCTTCAAAATGGAGAAACAAAGCAAATGTTAAGAATTGCTGACAGTGCCCCAAGTTATTCATTCATGTTAGCATAGAAATTTGTTTCTACAAATATATATGTAGTCCATGCATGAAGACAGCTTTAAAGGTATCACCATTTCCACATGTTCTGCTTTCTAAAGGCGTTAATAGATAATCAGGGTCCAGTTCCAGCCTCTACCAAGGGAAAGCTGCCTAAAACAATGACGAAACTTTGCCTCAGTAAGGACTACCAACTTGACTTGCATCACTTCATCTCACAGCTGAAATTCTCCCAGGTGGTCGATGTCAGACTCAGCACGAGAAATATTGAATAGCACACTTCAGCTCAGTGAATGCAGCTATGGATACTGTAGTACGAATGGGTACCACTAGACTGCTGCAAGTCAGGGTCTTGAAGAATTTGGGGCTATATGCAGCCTTTAAAAAAACCCAAGTAAAGTATTTGCATGTGCTGTGTCTTTCATTTAACATACTCAGTTTCACACTTCTTAGTAATTGCCTTAAGTTTCCTAACTGAAACAAGGGACGCTTGGTGAAAAGCGTAAAGAAATGTTCCATTTAAAGGGAGGTGCTCAACTGATACAAAAACAGCTCTGCTGACATCATTTGTGCTATGGCAATTGATATCAGCTGATGATCTGCCCTTTATATTCAAAGAAGCTCGAAGTGCTGGGTAAATATATGCACTGTGAGAATGCTTTAACTCGACCACATCCAGTCCCAATAATAGAATATGTGTCACCAAAAAGCATATGCAATGTAGAAATAACTCCAAATACACAAACACTCTGAGCTGGAGATTATAGTTTATAATGCAGATTAACGCACTATTTGATTCCAGGAACATAAATGATTCCAGCTCTAATATCGATCCCTTTGTAACAAGCATATTTACCTCTTTTTCTCCAGGTCACTTTGGCATTTATAAACTGAAGGGTAACACTTTTTCTTCCTCCACCTCAAAAAGTTGCTCTGAAGGGATCTGGATGAACAGTGGTATGCATGACAGGTTAACAATGCATTATTCATCATGTTTAAAAGACTTTATTGAATCTTTCCTAATTTTGGTGGCTAATGATAACTATAGTTTTTAACTGGGCTCTCCAGACTGAGGAAATTAATTTCAGGTCTGCCTGTCTGAACTCCCTCTGCAGATCAAGTTAGTGATGATAACACTTCTTTCCCTCCTTACTTACCGAAGTGGAAGTCAAAATATAACAAAATGTATGCATATCGCTGTTAAAAAGAGTAACTACCTGTAGGTTACAAAAAACGTGCTGAATGCTTCAGAGTGAAAAGGTGTAAAACTGTCGAGGTCACCAAAATAAAGAATCAGTTCGAAAATGTGTTAGGACCCATCTATGCATTTCAAGGGAAAGGTAAAGTCAAAACTCAAGTCTCATGCAAATTATGAAAGTCAGATCTAGAACTTTGCAAGACATATATTATATATATTTTGAGTACAAAGCCACCAAATCTCTCTTGGAAGAATGCAGGGTGAGCCTTACATTTTCTGTTACTTTTATTTAGCTCAATCACAGAGGGCCTAATGCAGATCTTACTGGAGTGAGGAAGAGGTTTTCCATTCAAAAGTGATATGTGAATTAAGGAAAGGATTTTGTAGAAATTTGAAACTGCACACAGACAAGTCCAACCCTGAAAGTCAAAGGAGAAGTTGTGGCTCCATTTGATGTCAGTTATCAGTTATTTCTCCAAACAGTCATCGGAACAGCACTTCTCAATGACTTCTGACCATTTACATAAATAATTAACTTGTACAGATTCAAAACCTGCAAGAAATAGTTTCCCCTATCCTGCTGCTCTTTTTCAGTGTTTGACGAGGGAGGGAGAGGTCTGGGTGCCTTTTTTTTTTCCCCTCACCATACAGTTCTTCACTTGAATCTTCCTTTGCCCCCCTTGTAATAAAAAGCCTGCTAATGAGTAGATACAAAGAAGAACAATGTGGCTTCTGCCACGGAGACTATTTATTTTGCAAGCAGGTTACCAGGTAAAGGATTGAGTGGTTTTGCTGAAACGAGAGTCTTGTAAAGGAAATCAGTGCAGGGGTTAACCTTAAAACTGCATTCATGTCTGTACTCTTCAACAAATGCAGCAATGAAATGACAGACGTGACCCAAATCCTGTCCCCTAATGGGGGAGGGGAAGAAAAAGAAGAAAAAAAAAAAAAAGGAAAAAAGAAGATATGTGCTCCTTGTTTATCTGAGCCTTGCACACAGAAGGAAATGGGTTTGGATACTTCAGCCAGGACTCCACATTTCCAAGCAGAGGGGCTGCGATCCATCTGCCGCCAGAGTTTCAGCTGAGTTTTGGATGACGGCAGCCAATTTAAATGGCACTGTTTAACAGGATAACGCGTTTGCGGGAATCAGCTTCCCCGCCTTCCTCTCATGATGTCTTCATCTCTCCAGGCAAAAATCTCGGGTTTCCCTTGCCTGATCCTTTCGGTGTCAGCTCCATGTTACTAGAACACGCATACGGCTGTTTTCCCTATCACAGCTGCATCTCCAGCAGCAGCTTCAGGGCTTGAGGACTGCAGAGGGCACTGAAATGGGATGTTCAACTTCACAACAAAAATGGGGCTAATAAAGATGTATTTGGGAGGGCTACAAATCTTAACAGGGAAGAAGGTGAACTTAGTTCACTGTGGGCATCTCCAGGGCTGAGCTGCCGCTGTCCCAGGAACAGGGAGACCCAGTCACCCAAACTAGAGCTCTCTCTCAGCTGCTCTTTAAAACTGGCTTTACAAGTAAAACCCAGGGGCCCTGGATCAACGCAAGGAGTTGGCAAAACATGGTACAGCCAACTAAAGGGGAGCTTGGCAATGACGTAGCTCTGTGCTTCGCATCGCCTCACCAAGTTCAGGGCCAGAGACAGCCTAGCCTTGACCTCTCAGATAGCGTGAAATCTCCCAAGCAGCTACCCGAAGTCTATTTTTAGCCCTGCCTGATGTGTGTGTGTGTGTGTGTGTGTGTTTGCACAATGGAGGAAAGCCTAACGGCAGCACCAGACGGCCCTGAAAAGGGAAATCTGATTTTATCACCTGCTGGGGATGCTGGTGACACTATTTCCTCTGCTTGGAAGGAGGGTCTCCGAGCTGCTTAAACAAACAGCAAAGCCACCGAACCGCAGCTTCCCTCCTGGCCAGTTCAAACAACCCTCTCCCTTCCTAGCCGCTGAAAGGCACCCACCTTCCCCGCACCCCACAAAGCAGCGGGGTACCCCGGCCCTGGCCCGCTTTGCCGCTGCACCGTGACAGGGGTGATTCTCAGCCTGGCTACACAAGAAGGGGGGAAAAAAAGTGTCTCTTTCTGGAAACCACCTCCCAACACTGGACACGTTGCTTTTGCGCTGCTAAGAGCGTTTAACGGTATCAACATCCAGCCCCCCCCCCCGGCAAAGTTGAAGGCAAGGCTCTCGGTGCTAATCCTAGGCTTTCCACCCGGGCAGTGAAACTCAGAAAGAGCAATGAACTCCCCCTTCCCCAGAGGGACGAGCCCGCCAGCAAATGGCCGGACACGGCGGGGGCGAAAGGCTCCCACCTCCCAGCTCCCCGCAGGGAGAAGACGAGAGCCGGCGGGCAGGCTCCGGTGCGGAGCGGGGTCGGGAGAAGGGAAGGGGCAGGGGGGAGAGGGGCACCGATAAGGATGACAGCCCGACCCCCCGGCTGAACATTACAGGCAGGAAAAAGGGTAGGAAATGCCTATGCAACTGCAAGGCACGCATGTACCTACCAGTTCCTCCCAGGCGGGGCTGCGGGCGCTATAGCAAGGGTACCCATGCTCTTCCATCCCCCCGCAGCAGGTCCCCTGCCCCGGCGGAGAAAGCGCCCACGGGCAGCGGAGCGGGTCCCGCCGGGCTGCGCTCCCTCTCTGCCGCTACTCCGGCTGACAGCGCTTCCCCAGCGCCGCTCGTCCTCCTCCCTCACCCCCGGCCCTGCTCCTCCCTTTTTCTCCCCCGGCCCCGTCCAGGCCCCCTCCTCCCTCCTCGTCCGGCTCTCCTCCCTCCCACAGCCACCGGGCTCAGCCCCGGCTCCCGGGGGAGCCGCCCTGCAGCTGCCGCGCCGCTCACATCATCACCGCCGCCGTGTCCTCCGGTGCACGGCGCCGAGCCCGCCCCCGCCGCCCCCTGCCCGCCCGCGGCACCGCCCCGGGGGCTCCCCGGGCGACGTGCACACCCGCCTTCCCCGCTCCCGGCCCCGGGAAACCCAGCGGATTACGGGCAAATCGCCTTGACCGTAAGCCGGTTTACAGCCGCTTCGGCTGTCGGCGGCGCGGCGAGGCCGGCGGGCGAGGATGCTCCCCGCGGTGCGGTGCGGGGAAGCCCCCCTCGGTGCGCCGGGAGCCGCTCCTGCCCCGCCGGGGTTGTGCCCTCAGCCGTCTCCCCCAGCCCGGCCCGTGGTGCGGGGGCGGAGAGCGGGGTCTGCGGCCCCGGCGGGCCCGGCTGGGTGTCCCGGGGCGCCCCGAGGGGAGCGCGCAGCGCTGCTCCTCACACCGCTCTGCTCCGAGCTGAGCCCCGTCAGCGGGTGGGAGGTGTCGAGGTCAAGGTCCTGGTGCTGGGACTGCCCTCTGACCCCGCACCAAGGCTGTGAGAGTACGATACCACACATTTTAAGCCCCTTTGGGCAGCCTCTTTCCGCCACAGAGCTGATGGGTGGCCCCACACATACCACACATACAATCAGGTGCCATTGCGGAGAAGACAATGTGAACGTATAGGCCACATCTGACACGGGGTGCCTTTCATTTCCAGGGCCACCACGGCTGCCTTAGGGAGTAGCAGGATTTCTCTGCCCTCCATCACACCTTTTATTAATACACAGTGTGTATAGTTCAGTCTTCTCAGTTTACTGCTTACCAGCATACCCTTGAACATGTATCCACTGTATTACGTCTCTTCAAGTGAATGTTTTATCTCCTTCAAACTCAGTATTTTCACTCATTTGTTCCTCCCTGTTGTTGCAGAATAGCGGGATGTGTGAAAGAGCAGGACTAGAGGAGAGAGCAAGAAAATGCAGCTCAGTCACTGTCCAAAATTATGGTGTTCGTCAGTCCAGTTCTTCTGTATGCCTTTTCATTCCAGCCTGCTCTTCTGAATTTGCAACTGTCATGCTTGATCACAAAAAGTAATCTCTGGGTCACCTACATGATAAGTGTGAACATCAGTCACACGAGTCTCCTTCTCTGCAGACATTCAAAATCTGCCTGGATGCCTTCCTGTGTAACCTCATCTGGGTGTTCCTGCTCCGGCAGGGGGATTGGACTGGATGGTCTTTTGAGGTCCATTCCAATCCCTAACATTCTGTGATTCTGTGATCAGAAAACGAGTTGGATTTCAGAAGAAATAAGAAATTTGTTTGTATTTATAATAAGTTTTAATCATGTATTTGTTTTCTTTGTGTTTTAGAGCTTTTTTGTACCTGAGCTCTAGCTTCCACAAAATACATCAGCAATTTACAAACAGTAGCACTATTGCCAAAAAAAAAAAGGTGAAGTCTTACCTATGCATTTAACTAAGCCTATAGAAAAATGCCATTAAGTTAAGATGGTGTACATGCAAGTCAGGCCCAAAGAAGCACCACAGCAGCACAGCTCATTTGAAGAACTGAAACTGATACATTTCTTTCAACAGTATAAAAAGGAACTATTTTTGTTGATAATAAGTTTATCAGTGGTCTGTTGATGGACTGCTTTGATGGTAAGAGTGTAACCTCAGAAGGAAGCAAACAAGATGTATTTTGCATTTTGGAAGGTGGCTTTCACAAGCCAATGATGAGCAAGAGTTGTCCAAGGATGTCTGGTCTCCTTCCCCTTGTCTCCTGAGTATGAGATACTGCTGAGGAATGTCACACTATAAAGGGCTTTGCACTAAGAATGAGTGTCAGAGTACTATTAGTCAGCTCCTCTCCTTTCCTCATGATGTATCGGAAGGTCTCACATGATGGTTGTTTATACCTCTCAACATTTAGCCTCTTTAGCCTTGGCCACGCTGGGGCTTTCTGGCAAAAAATGGCCTGCCATTAAATATATGTCATGCTAGCACCCTGCATTTCCTTGCTTGCTGAGCCACAAAAACTGAAAACTCATAGACAAGAGCTTTAAGCAACTTGAAGTTACTTCTTCAGCTGGAGCACTATACATAATATTTTGCCCTGAAATTCAGAGAGATGCTTCCCATGTCTGCAGCCCCATTTGCTGTTTCTTGTGCCCTGAATCTTATACCTGTGACTAGACACGCAATTACATTCACCTCATTTCATCCCCTGGAGTTCAAAGCTTGATTTCCATAAGTGGAAAGCTACTATAGGCCCCAGAAGATTACAACAGCCTACTTAGGCTGAAGGTACATTTCAAGGGCTTGTTGGATAAGGAGGACAGACATCAGCCGCTGCTCCAACACTGCTAGGTCTAAATGAAACCTGTATAAAACTGTCAAAGCTGACATGGAATTTGAGGATGGATGTCAGAATCACAGCATTTTTTAATATTATTATTCAGTAGCTTGCTGCCACATTTACAGAGGAGCAAGGGAACTGAAGTCAGGCCCGAGGCAAGGATAAGCTTCATTAGCGAAGGGGTAGAGGAGCTGCCTGCGAAAGCAACGAGTGACCAACTGTCCCCTTGAGAAGATGGGGACGTTGGACTGGGAGAAGAGTTCACTGGAGGCAAGTCCTAGCAACTGGCTTGGGAACAGACAGTGATTCTTCTAGCTGGTCTCCCAAACTGCATCAAAACATCAACACAGCCTGGGGGTTGGTTTCAATTCGTTAGGATTTTTTTATTTTGTTCCAAGTCATGTTGGTTATTTGGTTATTTGTTTTGGTTTTGATTTTTTTTTTTCTTTTCAAGTTTTTCCACTTAGTCTAGACATTTGGGCTTTAATTTCTCAGTAGTCTGTTCTATCTGCTGTGTTCAAAGATGCCTTATCTCCCTCTACCTCTCGTGTTCCCTGCCCTTAATGACTCAGTGAAAACTGGATCAACAAAGCGAATGTTTCATTATTGACACTTTTTTTACATGAAGCACGTTGAAAATAGTAACACATGCCTGCCTTTCCTAAGCAAAATATTTTGGATATATTTGACACACTGAAACATACAAATTCAGACATTCACAAGAAATCCCCAACCTCCATAAGTATTTCCCTTCCTTGGGGAAGGAGAAGGAACTTTCACTTTTTTTTTCCTTAATTTGAAGTAGAAAGACATTCAAAGGATGAGATTTTTACGGTTGTCTGTATTTTCCACCAGCATTGCCTTTAGCATATATCACATAAAGAGTGTACACTAATTTTCATCAATTTATGCAAACATGAAACTTCCTCCTTTTCTTGGCACCCAGTATACAAGCCTGATTTGAGTAAATTCTTCAAGGAAATGTCATTCTTCATTCTCTTCATTGTAAACATGCTAGTTGGCCTTTTTTTTTTCTTTCCTGTTAAATAATTTTGTATAACACATGAAGGTAGGACTTCCTCAACATGGTAGTTTCTGCCAGACAGACAGGTAGGAGCAACCCACGGTAGGTCATCAAAATTATAAATGTATTAAAAGTAGAGCAAAACACACATACTCTTCAAGCTGGTAAGCCTTCAGGTAGAACTGAAGTAATAGAATGAGTTAAGAAAAACATTTTAAAAATAAAGGTATGTTTTTTCAGTAACATTTATATGCAAAATCCTGATAGCTGCCTTGAAACTGACTATTTTCTGTTTATGAGAATATCCAAACTATTGTAGAAATCCTGCATTTCTCTCACTTTACAGTGTCTGCTGCTTGGGACTGTCTCAAACGTGGCACCTGAGAAATGTTTTTAGCCTACAGTTTTTGTTCATAGACTTTCTCTATCATGTGCTTTCTCTCTTCATCATTATTATTCCTTGTTACTCTAATAGCTGATTCTGCACATACCTGTAAGAGACATGATGCTTTTAAACAGTTCCCCGGAGCTCCGGATTTCACAAGGGGGAAATTATTTATGCACCTAGCAGACATTTGTCTATTTTCTAAACAAAGAGCTTTAGGAAGAAAGAAATTGCAGTGAGAAGAAAGCTTTGGGAAAAAGTGTTTTACTGGAGCAGCAGCAGAGCTGTGGAGGGGCAGTCAATCCCCCAGCCCCTTCACTGCCCTCCCACCAGTTTTATTTCCCCTTCCCTATTTTCCCCCTGCCTAGTGTCAGCATCCCCTGCTGCTTCTGCTGGCATGGGTGATCACCTCAGTGCCTCCTCCTGGGTGGCACCATCAGGGGCTAATGGCGCCAAAGTGTGTTTTCCCTTATGGACTTAATTCAGAGACATCTGCGTGGGGTGTGTTTGTCATCCCACCCCTTTGGCCACCCTGACCTGCCGCTGTAGTTACAACAGGTACCCTGAAAGTCAGCAGAAAGATGATGTGAAAGCACAGATGGCTGCAGGTGACGATTTCTTAAACTGCTGCTAAACCTCACTAAAGACCTCCACCAGTGCCCCTGGCTGAGGGCATGTACTAATACTTTTGCTTAAGGATACTGCTGAACCAGATTTAAGGCATTCTAGCTTGCCATGGATGGTTTTAGACAAAATACCTTGGGAAAGAGTCACTCACTCCAATCTCTTGGCCCAAGGCAACACCAACTGTATTGAAATCGCCCTCAACAGGCATTGCCTGTTCAAACCTTTATGACCAAGGCTTTATATCCTTCCTAGAGGATGTAGTTAGTGAACGATATAAATCTGCTGTGCTACAACCTTCATCTCAACCTCCATGAATACAAAGAACCCATTCCATGCTTCTTCAGTGATAACTTTTGGGCATTTGGAGGCTTTTGTCACCCATTTCTACCCTAAGCCAGCCCAATTTCATTCTCATCACTGACTTCTCAGCTCACACTTCCAAAGGTGTTGCCTGTGCCTTGCTTGACATCAGGCACCACGCTCCAGCTGAGGCCTCACCTTAAATAACATCAGCCTGGGTTTGTCCAGGCATGATGTACATGCTCCTTGGTCAATCATCCTGACCATTAACGAGGATATTGAAACATCCTTCCAGCCTGTACGTGAAGCAGGGCTTCCTCCTAATGGTGTGTCATTGGATCTGTGAGCACCAGGCAATCTTTCACCTGAATGGTTTCTGAGGAAAATGTCACACAAGTGTCATAAGTTGTATAAGTCACAAAGTACACGGCGTCTATCCTATCCACAGGCCTGACTTGTTTAACATTATTTGCTCTTGAAAAACTTGTATATTTCACACCCCTCTCCTATTTTCTTCCAAGTACTTACAGGCGGTTTATTGTTATTTGGGGGAGAACTGAAGTTTGTGTGATGGATCAGTAATTCCTGAGTTCCTCCTTTTCAAAACTTGTACTCCGTAATACAAGAACTGAACCAATTAAACACAAGATGTATCTTCACCTCGTTTTTACTTACGAGCCGAATACCTCTGGTGGAGTTTTGCATTTGTGGTCACAGACTTTGGGAAGCCTGGCATGGACTGAAGTATCTGCTTCTTTGAATTCCTTCAGACCTTGCAGATGCAACTTTTTTGAACAAACATTTATTCTAAAAGAGAAAGAGAAACAAATAGTAAAGCATGAGGGTTACTAATGTCATGCTTTAAAAAAATGTACAAATTAATAAATATATTATTTCTGAAATGCTCAGAACAAGAGCAAACATTTTATTTAAAGAAACACTAAATGACTAAAGGTTTATGATACCAAAATTGCGGTGAGGGGAAAAGAGATTTGCCTCCATCCTGACTCTTAAAAAGGATAAAAGAGATGGCAAAATTATTTGTGTGGAAAATTTAAAGAATTTAGGCCACCCAACAACTGGGCACTGAGATGGAGCCATTCCTTTTTCCTTTTTATGTGTTCTACCAAATACAATATTTAGGAGCTTTCCAATTACAGCAGATCGATATGTAAAATTCCTGTTTTGGCCATTTTTCTTCTTGTAGTCTATCATGGTGCAGGTTCGATGAAAAATTAAAACATATATTTTTACCAAAGAAAATCCTCCTTACTAGACGAAAGAGAAAGAGACGGACTTTTAATTGCTTGCACAAGTGAAAGGAAGAAGCAACAAGATGTGTGTGTAGTGGTGGGGGAATATAAGTGCAGCCTTGTGGCCATTGTGAATAAGTAAGATGGATTTGTCAGCATGGTCCTGATCTACTTTGAAGATGAGCTAAAGAATACTGAGACAAATAGCAAAAAAAACCAAAACCAAAAACAAAAAATCAGTTTTCACAAGAGTGTGTGGGTACAGTGCTGAAAATCACCGAGCATTTTTGTGGCCAAGACAGTAGGTACAGGCTTACTTTAAGCACACAGTTTGTCCCATTTATTTCACTTCCAGCACATGCTGAAAGCACATACTCTCAATAGGGAACCTTGCAAACTGACAGATTTAAGAAGAGGAATATTTGATCTATAGAGAAAGCATGGAAGGAAGAGAAATAGCTATGAGAAACACAGCAGAAAATTGTCTGTTCACTTCTCTAAGATGATGCATTTTTCTGATAGTAGCAAATAAGTCAGTAAATCCACAAATACCGATATTAAGTAAAACTGACGCTTTTAGTAATTGAGCCAAGTATAACAAGATTAAATTAATTCTTATAATACTATAATTCCTGTGATTTAAATTCAGTTATCTCAGAGACAAATTGCTCTGCAAAGTTTTTCATAGAGTCTATTAACTTAATGTGGAGTTGAAAGTCTGGCATTGCTTTAATAGTGTTCCCACGTTACTTTAAAGGGATCTCATCAGATGGTTTGCATAGCTATTTTTATTTTTTAATGAAGAGAGGATGCCGCATGACTTACCAGAAAAGAAAGTACATTTTTGCTCCTTTAACCTCGTTTAAATTGCATTTCTAATTTAAAGAAAGAGTCTTAATTCATGAAACAGCCGTAGTTTATGGGAGAGCTTTAAAGTAGCATTGGCTAGATATAGCCAAACCTAGTTTGGATAAATGTGAAAGTAAATAAAAGGGACATTTCTGTGCATTTTAGATTACTAAAGCTGAAATATGCAGGGAAGGCTTATGTTAAAAAAAAAAAAGTATTCTTAAGTTGGCCATCATCTTGTCATTTACCATAGAAGTCACTTGTGAATAATGTTTTTCTTTGTTTTTAGAAAAACTAAACAAACAAACAAACAAAGTATTGTCTTACTGAAGTTTTGCACAGTTAAAATTTTGATGTTATTAGTACTACAAAAAGTTGTAATGAACAAGTGTGTATTGCTACAAGAGATTACAGGTGTAAGTAGTTTATTAGTACAATTTACCAATCTGCATTACTACTTCCAAATGAAAGCATATCCAGGCATGTATACTTCTCCCTCTTCTTTGGTATTTTAGAAACAACAACATTCTAAGAAATCTGGTCCTAAAATCTTACTTCACAGAGAGCTGAAGTAAGATGTGTCAGATTTTTCCTACTAATAATGAAAATCTCTCATTGCGGGATGGAAGAAACTCTGTGTCTGCTGGGGGGTCCAGCCAGCCCCATGCACAGGGCTATGGGGTGGCGGGGAAGGTGTTGGGGTTCCCCATTTGCTGGGAGTGTGGTACAGCTGGGATGCTGTGCAGCTGAGATACAGGTCTGTTTGCTTGTGTCACTGAACGGATGTACCGGGCTGTGAAATGCCTGAGGAGCTGATTCTTCCCTCGTCAGGAAGGGTGAAGCAAGGTAACAGTGACCAGTGAACACATTTTTGACTAGATTAATAGCAAAAGGGTAAATTAAGGACAAAGTTTGAAGATGCCTTTTAGCTTTATGGTGGTTTTTTTGCACTCATACAGTGTAAGAACAGGGATATGATTTACAACCAACCTTTTTTCCTGCGTGAGGTTTGTGAAACTTAAAAGGGGTTTCATGTTTGTGGCCTGTGGGTGAAGCTATGCCAGGAGGAAAGGTTTGTGGCTCGAATGGAAAAGTACAAACCTGGTGAACCTTAGAGAGACTGAGCAGTTCCTGGTCAACCACATTTATTAGGCACCAGTTTCTAAGATGGAAGCATCTGAATCCCATAGAAACAAACTGAGAAGGAATCAGAGACAGACAGCCTTTGAGTAATAATATTTGCAGATGTCATGAAGACAAAGGGGATGGTAAATCATTAAAAGGATCGATCATTTAAATAAATTATTTTGATTGGCTGGTGAGATGAACATACACAAATATATTTCTGAAAAGCCAAATGCAAAGCTGTGCACTTAAAAACAAAGTCTATGGGAAACACCTTCATGAAGGATTCTTTAAGGGATGCCTTGATTTAAAAAAGTTCTTAGGGGTTACGGTGATTAACCAGCTGTGTACGATCTACAGCCAGAATTGAATGGTAAATTGGATTTATGAGTAGAGTTGGCTCGATGAATGGAAGAATTTCTGTTACTTGTAAATGAGTGATGTCGCTTCTGTGCTTGGTACTGAGGTACATGCAGTTGCAGTACAGCATCTGGTGCTATTGTCCACACTCCAAACCAGATGATTATTGTTTAGGAAACGTGCAAGGACAAGCCCACAAAGCACCTGAAAGACCAGAAAACATTCTTTATAGCTAAAGACTCTGGGAGTTTGTTGTGATTAACAAGAGAAGTTGAGAAACAAGTTAAAGCTTCTAAGTCCCAGAATAGGAATAAGGTCAATGGGTTCCACAGCTCTACATAAGAGCTATCAGAAACTCTCCCCGCTGTAAGTTTAAAATTAGGGCTAGAAAAAAAGGGTAGATTTTAAGATAAGGATTAATTAATAATTGGAATAACATACCATGGTTCGTGCTTCAAAATTTTTAGACAAAAGAATGAGTATTGTCTTTAAAAAGTACTCATTCAAACTCAGGTGTATCTTATGGTTTGTTCTGTAGAGAACAAAATCATCAACCACAACTATTTTATGCAGGTAAAATCTTCTACAGTATATGTAGTGTATAAACTCTACTGACTAGAAAATCACCAGGGAATCTTCTGAGTTTATAATCATGGAAATATGATACATCTTCTGTAGATTAGAAAAAGATCTATTTTACTACAGCAAGTAGTGGCATACATTGCTGCAAAAGCAATATTTTTTGTCATTAGAAGAGGTCTGGGTCACCATAAAAACCAGAGCATTAAGAATCCTACAGCTGGGGCACATTTTCTGCATCTTCCATCTTGTCCTCCTGATGACTTCCTAGATGGTGATGATTGAAACTGTCTATTAGATATGACAGCTTCCACTGACAAGGGTGTTTGTAATTCTAAGTGAAGAGCAGATGCTAGGATGAAATGCCTTTCATTTTCTAACCACAGAGCTGTTGCTTTGGTAGACTACTGAGACAGCAGTTCTGTGATCACTTAATACCAGCTCTATGTGGTTGTACATTGTGTGGCAGTACAAACTTGATAAAAAATCAAGCAAGAGCATATGATTCCATTTTGGTTGGTTTAGCCAGAGCACACAGCATGGTGTTTCCGTTCACTTTATAATTTTATGTTGAATTTATTCTCGCAGTAGGACAGCGTGAAGTTAGAGTTGCCCGGACAGAGAATGCTTGCTCTATATTAAATCTGATGGAAGAAAAATCCTCTCTTCAACATAGTGTTAAAAAATTTGAATCAGTGGAGAGACTCTGTAGCAGTATATTGCATTCTTATGATTACAGTGGCTTTGGGATCTTACACTAAGTGCCCCAAAAAACAGATTTACTGTCTTGTCAAACTACAGCTTGAGAGCTAAGCTGAACTGGGAGTTAAAACAGAAACACCAAAGAGTAATCTCATTCTGCCTGCCCCCCAGCCACACATGGTAGTACTGCCAAGCCCTGTGAGACCTTTGAAATTGCCAGTGATTCCTGAAAAGAAAAAAACAAGCAAGCAAAAAGCTCCAGTCAAAACAGGAACACTTTCAGGAAAATAGCCGGAGGTAAGGATGGTTTACTTTGAACTTCCTGTTTCAAAGTCAAGTTGTGTCTCTTTAGATGTAGACCATTATTTGGAGGAGGTTAAACTCCCTCATGTTTGACCTACATTGAGTACTGAGATTTGGGAGGGTGCTGTGTGAGCTGGGCATGCCAATTCATTTTAAAGATGGTAGTAGTTGCAGTAAATAAATGATCTGCAAGAATTAATAACTTCTTCGTCAACTGGCTGAACAATTTTAGAAACCATAAAGGTGAGTTGGCCGGAGGTTGGGCAACAATCGTCATATTATTTTTCAAAGCTGAAAGGAGAAACAGTGACAAAGAGGCACTTTGAAATTAGCTTGGGAGGGACTATTCCATAAAACCCAGCAATAAAGGCGTCAGTATAGGGATGAATTCTAGTGGACTGATTTTTAAGGATGAATGCCTTGGACAGTCTGGAATTACAACATCAGAATTCACAATGTAGGTAGCATGAGAAACAAGGACTTCAGGAAGTCTGGACAGGTAGTGAGTGCAGTCTTTGTGGTGAAAAACTGGAATGACACCACCAATCTTCATGGCAGTAGATGAACCTGCCCCTGTGAAAGGCAGATTAGGCTCCACCTCATTATTCTACTTTTTGAAAATGTAGAATTAGTTTTAAAAACATGCTTCAGAGCAAGGGTGAGCCAGTCCTCCCAGAGAGGAGACTATCACCTTCTGATCTGTTGAATTTCACAAGGCTTTTAACACGTGAATCCACAAAGACCCAAGCCTTTGTGAAGAAGCATTAACCTCCATGTAGCTAGAACAGTCGTGTGTCAGGCCCTCAAACCACAAAATTCACAACATTATGGAGTAGTTTTTGGAGTATCATTTTGAAGACCTCTGAAAGCACCACTTAATAAAAATATGCAGTAAGTCTCGCTGTCTTTTTCTTCTGTTATGGTGAGGTCTGAGGGCTCCCATTCTCATGTAGTTTCAGAATTCAGAGTCTTTCATACAGTCATACAATTCATATGATACATCTTGCCTATTTTTTTTCCCTTTGGCTTATTTTCATTCCACACTGAACAAATACATAGCTAAAAGATAACATTGCTAAAAATACTTCAGGATGCTTTCTAGGGAATACCAGCCATGTGTCCCTCCTGAGACTCTTCTTTAACATTCCTTAACCCACATGGTATTCAGTGTTTTCCAATGACAGACTGTGCCTTCATAAATAAGTTGCATAAGTTCCTTATATGAGCTGTGCATTGCATATGGTGGAATAATTGCCTTAAAATAATGTTGAGGTTACAAAAGGAAGCAGTCATAGAGGTAAGAAATGTGAAAATGAAGGTAATCTGTGCAAAATCACTACGGTCCTGTTGTGCAAGTGCCCAGTCTGAGCCAGTCTCTCATTATGGCCTATTTTTTTCCTCGTGATTTATTCCAACTACAACATACCTGTTATTCACCAGATGGGAAGCTAATTGATATTTCTTTCTTTTTTTTTTTTTTCATTCATAGTAAACCTGCTCAGTGGCTTAACATATTACCTTTTACTTCCCACTCACATGGACTCAAAGTAAGTCAGTTGTCATGGATGTGACTTAGTTCATGAGCCATGTTGATTCTGATCCTTTGATCCTCTGTGCATGCTTTCTCTCTCTGGTGTGAAAAGGCTGTATTCAGATCTTCATGGGATACACAAAGTAATTAATCTGTATTTTTAGGAATTTCCCTGCCGTGTTTCCAAACATCTCCTTTCAAACAACAAGGCCCTGGTATCCCTAACAGCAGAAAGCATTATGCAAGCCAAGCCTAGAGATGCTACCAGCTCTTTTTCTGCCTCACATGGCGTCACCCTCATGACTGCCATAGGAAGGAAAACTTGTTCCATACATCAATAGTGTCTGTTCATGAGCCACACACCTTTGAACTACTGGGTGGAGTACAAAATCCTGCTTCCCGATGCACCGAAGCTCTTCAGTGAGTACCCCTCCTTTCTTCATCTTTGTTGGTTTCAGAGAACCACATCCTATAGCATTGCTCCCAGGAAGAAGCAGAGTTTCACACCAATGCCAGGTCTGCATTTTTTCCATGAGCAGGCATCTGTCCGTATCAGGCTGCAGAGAAAAATCCCATCATCCAGACCCTTTGAATATATTCTGTTTGAGAGGTTGTTGGAAAACCAGATGTCTTAAGGGGTGCAGATCATTGCTGCTGCTATTATCGATGCAATCATTATTGCAAATATCTGGGATACAGCTAACCCTTTTCATCCACTCATCTAGGTGTATAAACAGAACTTAAAGGATTTGACTTCTTCCTAAAAGCCACACACAGCCTATTTTGCATCGGGTTACAACACCAGATTCAGGGACAAATAGAACACTGACATGCAGAACTTTGCAGAACCTCCCTTATCCTTAAAACAGGCAAAAAAAAACCCACCAAGCTCTAGGTTAATGGGAAAAAAATAGCACCATAGCTCCCAGCAGCCCTCAGGCACTTAGCTCTGGTTGTGGAAATCTTCCTGTTTGGCTGCTAGAAGGGCGCAGGAGCCCTTAATCACATCTTCTTGAGGGGGAGTGAAGACGACAAGACCTACCCGGCTTCTGGAAGTCCAGTGCCTGAGAGAGAAGGGAGGCTCCTGGGAGCAGGGAAGGAGAGCTGCCCGCTTTGCCTTGAGCTGATGTTTTCTATGTAATGTTACTAAATGGGGCTTCAATCAGGGCTGTGCAGAAGCCGTGAAATGATTTTTTTCCCCGCTATTTTCATAAGTTGATTGTTTACTGTGAGATCAATCATGCTGCTTGCTTGCATCTTACTGTCATCTCAGATAAGACTCCTTTGAAGTAGACCTGTCTAAAAAGGTTATCCACATGTGTCCATAGCCTTGACTTTCTTGGGGAGCCTCAGTAATCCGCATTTATGGGGATAAGATCAGCTCCCTCTGAGATCATGGGCTAAAAGCATGCAGAGCCTGCTTAGTGTTGATACCAATTTTACATGTTGAATTGTTGCAGCTGAGGAAGCTGCAGCTGCCAAAAGAGTATTATGGCACCACATGGACCCAGGAGAGGTCTTGTTTAGCAAATGAAATGAAGACAAACAGCAAAAGAGAGGAACTTCATTATTGATTTTATCAGCTAACTTTCCCTCAAAGGTGATCAAGTTTCCTTTTTTTTTCAGCTAGCTCTCCTGTTGAGTGTCGAAGGGAGGAGAAGTCCAAGACCTCAGTCATCTGTTCAAAGATGGTTCACACCATAGCTGTGCATGAGGAGATCAGTCCCATCACACCAAGAGTTACAGAGACTGACCAGCCCCTGGTTTGCCGTGGGAAGGCAGACTTCAGTGTTCTCACATTCTGTCCTTGGGCAGAGTGGCATCTCCTCTATTACTTCCTCCTGTTTCCACATCGTCAGCGGTTCTGAGGCCTCCAGGGCAAAGTCTGTGCCTGAGCCAGTGGGAGTTATCACAGGGGACTGGGACTACAACGTCAAAGTGGCCAAGGCACACACTTGTTCAGCTATATTTATCCCTTATGAGAAGGGAAGTGGATGTAATAAGGAGAGGTGTGTTGGTGGAACTGAGCAGCAGGAAGGAAATGACATTTCAAAGGAGGGAAAATGCAAATGGGAATCTAATAAAGGCCAGTTCTAGGGAAGGGAACAGAGGAGGAGTGTACATATCCAACAGTCATCGTGCCGTCTACACATACATGTCATACTTTGTGTGCCTCTGCATTGCCTTCCCACCAGCAAAGGACTGAAAAGACTACATAGGTTTCTTTTTCATGTACAGCTTTCTAATTCACTCAGCCATACCGATTACATATTCCTTTCCACCTCAAGTAAGCAAGTGGATACAAGAAGACAGAAATAAATGAGAATGTAAGAAAGACACACTCTTTCACACTCTTACTATCATCAGACTGGATGTATCATTTCTGCAGCTCCATGTGAGGCAATGAAAATGAAATTAGTTCTTCATGCATGGATTACAGTATTGCATACTGATTTTTAGGCATCCATAAAATGCAGTATAAATAGTTTGTGCTCAGTCCTAAGGGTGAGGTGTTTCATTTGTTTACTTCTGTTAGACCATGGTTATCTTGCAAGCTCAAGGAAATATCTGATTGAAAATTTTAGTACAAATGAGGTAGTTATTTTGGAAAAAGGGTGGAAAAGAGCTGCAGAGTGATAAAATGAAAGTCAAAAAGTACCTCAATTTGAAGAAAGCTGGAAAAAATAGTTTAGAAAAATACAGTAGAAGTGTATAAGCCCGGAAACTACACGGAAAAAACCCAAACCAAGCAAAGTTATTATATCCATTTTTATTTGTTCAAGACAGAAGAAAATGAGAGAGACATGAAAGGCAGCAGAGGGATCATACCAGACAACTTTCTGATGGATAATGGCCAACCCAATCTTGTTATTTTGTGTTCTTTCTTTACCTGTGCCTAACATTCGCCCGTTAAGTTTGGCTGCACATCGCATCCACATCTTGAACACAATCTCAGATGGACTCAATTCTCACATTTTCTTCCTGAAGGAATAAAAAGTTAATTGAGGTGGAGGAGAATTGGAAGTCAGTAACCTTTAACACAGAACGGACTACAAATTCAGGTTGTTTCAGAAAAATTAATAACAACAACAACAACAACAAAGTAAAAAATCAGATTAGCAGGACAGAAACATAAACATTGAACAGAATAATAACTGATTTAAATTAAACATAAGTACATAAGGAGGCTAAACCTTTCAGTCACAATCTGTTGTGCTAGAGCACAGATATACAGACTAGTGAATTCTGTTGTTTCTGGTTCTTAAGGAATAAATGTCACTTTGTGTCCCCTGACTGCATCTGAAGTCAATAAATCCATCTGCTGCCTTTCATGCATGTAGAATGCATTTACATCCCCTCCAAGCCATGTTCATTGACCAGCCTGATATAATTAAATGGTCTGCGTGACACATTCAGATCATTGAATTTAAGCTATTAATTTAAGTATGCTACAGGAGGAAAGGGGAGCACAAATAGCAACAGTCCTAAGGTGCGTCCCTTGCCATAATAGGTTGTCAAGTGTGATGCTAAGATATGTGACAAACAGCAAGTAAAAATAGCAGCTAATTCCAACAAGTGCAGCCTATTTTGATTTCTTTTTGTAAAACCCTCTCTCAGTGTTCTTGGTACTGCCTCTGCAGAATGAAGTGAGTGTGGAGAATAACATGTATCTCCTTCTGTTCAATTAATCTAACACCTTTATTCAATGGCAATATGTTAACTCGTCAAAACTCGTCATTCTCATGCTATGCAATAAAATGTTCCTTAATGCGACAGAGTACTATGTTGTTACCTACCTCACTTAAAAGGAAAATTCCACAGAAAGTATTTTGTACCATCTGTTGCTTTGCCTAAGCAAGCTTTCCCTTTAGAAAATAATCCTGTGAGATGTTAATTAACATCTTGTTTGGAAAAAGTCTGAATAAACCTCTTGCATCGAACCAGCCTTGACATACTAAATTATTTTTTTATCATTCCCTGTCTACGTCTTTCTTTTGACCCAAAGCATATTTTCTCTTTTTGTCAGAGACACTTGAATTTCATTTAAATTTTGGGAAAATACAAGCCAATAAATATTGCCCCATCTTATAAAGACTAGAACTAAAGAGAATTAGCATTCTTTGGATATTGCTCCCACAAATACTACGGTTGCTTTTCATCGGTTCATGTGGATGCAATTTGGTTTTTTTTAATAACACCATTGCTAAGGTACCTACACAACTCCACTGCTGAAACGATGAATCACAGAATGGTTTGGGTGGGGAGGAACTTTGAAGATCATCTAGTTCCAACCCTGTGCCACGGGCAGGGACACCTTGCACTAGATCAGGTCACTCAAAGCCCCCTCCAACCTGACCCGAACATTTCCAGGGATGGAACATCCACAACTTCTCTGGGCAGCCTGTTCCAGTGCCTCACCACCCTCATAATAAAGAATTTCTTCCTAATCTCTAATCTAAATCTACCCTCTTTCAGTTTAAAACCATTACAAATCCACAACTTACGTTTTGTATCAGGTTGTTTGGCACAGAAGTAGAATTAAAACCCTTTGGATGAGAGAATGTTTTAAAGGGAAAAAGTGCTTTTCTCGATCAGAAGCAACCTAGATACATTTGTGCTGCATGACTGAAGATTTGTCTTTTTGTTCACATTTTTTTGGCTAGGTCTGGCATATCCCTTATGAGAAACTGTGGATCTCAAGGGAAAGAAGAAAGGAAGAGACTGCAACCTATTGTTCACCTGGGTGTTACAAAAATATCTTTAATGTGTCAAGTGGTGAAATGTAGGTGGTATAATTTGACATTAACGTGCATTGCTACTCATCACCACACTTTTTAAAACTATCTCTGTCATTGGCATAGTGTCTACACACAAAGCCATTGCACCTTTTTGCCTTGCTGCAAAAAAACCCTCCTGATTTCAAAATACCAGAAGCAGCTCAGAATAGGACTACCCCCATGAAAATGTACATAGCTGTATATAAATATACATATGAAATATGATTTCAAAGTTTTTATTTTGTAGGACTTTACAGAAAGAGATGTTTCTATTTCATAGTTTATTAACCAAAAAAAAATTACTTTGCAAGTCCTTGCAACGAGGATTTAAAGCAAACCCATGCAGTAATATGGAACTGAATTCTGAGGTTTAAGTTAGATTATTAGCAGAATTGACTGTTTTACAATCTACTTGGGAAAGTAGCAGGCAAAAAGGTTTCATGGCACTCTGCCTTTCCATGACCCATGTAGCAATATGGGCTCTGGTTACTTGGGCAACTGATCAACATCTTCACCTTGGCTGTAAATGCAATGCTGGAAAGAGATTAAGAAAAGGAAACATAAAGAGGGAGCTAATTTAAATAGAAAAAAAATAATGCCTGCGATTATGAGCAGGGAAGTTGTTTTAGTTGTTCAAAAGTAGAAGAAAATGACCCAATTCTTACAACATGACAGTAAATTGTTAGGTGTCATTTAAAGAAGAGGTGCCAAGACAGTTTCAGAGTCCTTTCCCATCAAGTCTTAAAGAAAATGCCAGATTCTAGTTACACAGAGGATGAAGAATGAAGGGAATACTTCGTACAAGTACAAAATAAAACACATACATATTATCCTCTCCTGGCAGTAAGGAAACCTGGAACTTGAGGAGGTCGATGTTGCTTCTCTGGCGAACACCTTACTATTGTGAAAACAGTATTTATTCGAAAACTACTTGAGAGCATCAGACTACAACCTGTTTTTTTCCACCTTATAATAGTGGCTGTATGATTCAAAGGGACTGGATACACATGCATTATATATTTAACTTGAATATTATCAAAATTATATAGATTAGGGACACAATTTTATTTCAATTTCTTGTTGTATTTTCTCTCCATGCCACACAGTCTGCATTTTCTGTATTTACCTAGGAAAGTTTTAGGGCAGCAATGTACAAAACAGTACTTTGAAGAACAAAGAAAAGCATCCAAGGTCATGGAAGCTTGAGGCTGAACATATGCTCTGAGCCTGATCCTCTTAGTAAGGGTGGGCACAATCTTTACTGTATAATAGGAAACTGTATTATCCCAGACATTGCTGCAACTGTCACTATAATACAGTGGCCAGCCCTGACACTGTAAGCGTCCGATAAAGAGTCACACAAAAAAAGGATCAAAAGGTTACAAAGCTACAAACCCATCTTAATAAATTCTTCCACCATCTAACCAAGTTAGCCTTGATTTCCGATCACTGGAATTTCTTGCACCTTAGTCTGTTGGAACGATGACTCCTCCGTAACTAAATCACTGTTCCATATCACAGGAATTAGAAATTGTGATCAAGCTAAATCAAACTTTTGCTTAGCTAAGAAGATTGAGCCCACCGTTTTATTTTACTGCAATGCCTATTTTTTAATTTCTTGATCAATCTATGTTCTTTCTGTATGCTCTTAGTTTCTGTGGGAGGTAGAAGGGTTGAGGAACTAATTTCCGATGATTTTTGGCTACAGTTGATGCAAAAGGATCTCTTTGTGTCCTGAGCAAGGAGGAAAACTGTGACAAAAAGGTGGGGCCTGTTGCTGAAAATACTGCTTATATGTTTCTTTCCAGTCTTATTAATCCCAGTATTTCAGTGGCTGTGCTCTGAGACGTGATCGGACATCTGACCTCAAACTAAGGTTTATGCACAAATTCGACTTCATGCACTGCAAGTTCAGAGACAAAATGTTTCTGCTGAGTAACACCAAGTAAATGTTGTTCTCTGAGCCCAAATTTCCCGTTGTCTCCCTGCAGAAAGGAGAATGCAATTGCAAATACTGGTATCAACTTTAAAAAGCTCGCAATATCTCCAAGTGAGCTTTGTCCCTTGTGCAAAGATTAGTTAGGAAGTTTTTCTTGGTTTGTGCTTTTTGTGTGTGTGGCTTTGTTTGTTTTTGTTTTAGTTGTGGCTTTTTGTTTGTTTGGGTTTTTTGTGTTTTGTTTTGTTTCGTTTTTCAAACTAAGCACTGAGGGCAAAACTCACTCCTTTGAGGAACCTAAAGCATGGAGTTGATTTCTGCTGATCTCCTGCTCTGAAACTGAGGAAACTTCAGGGCATGGACACAAAGCATCATCAACTGAGAGCTCATCTGCAGGATCCTCTCTCATTTTTAACTCTGCTTCATTCTCTGCATGAAATAAGGACAACAGGGTCTATTTTTGGTTTTAAATGTAATTTATTACGTATTTGTTGCTTGGTAAATGAGTTTAAGTGGCATACAATACTACAGAATTTCAACCTTACTTTAAAACCTGTCTTACAAATCAGTGTCATGTTGCTACTGGTTTAAGATCAGTGCTGTCAAATATTAACAAAATACAGGAAATATGTCCTTCTTTTTCAGGAAATGCTTGTACCATTGAGTCAGTAAAACTGTTTCAGCTCAAGAGAATCAGATTTAAATGCTACTTACAGACATGCCTAACATCTTATAACAGCAATAAATATTACTGGTGTATTAAGTGTTTGCTTAAATTCAGAAGCTAACAGATGAACTAATTCTGTGTTAGTTCTTCCCCTTCCTGTATGTAACATGATAAAACAGCTTGATGAAGCATTTGCTATTAAAACATTTCTGAAAATATTTTCAGGAAGTGTACTTTCTCTGCGACACACCAATTTTGGGTCTTGTGCAATACTGCACAGAATATATGTATCTTCTTAATATATTACAGGTATGTATTCATTGATAGCTGAAGGGAGGAAAATGGAGAAAAATGTGCTTTTTTATCAGGGATAAACAACACTTTCATTTTCACCAACAGAACTGATGCTATTTGGTTTTGAATCCTAAACCACTTTATTTTAAATGTAAATTTATTTAAATTTCAGTGAAAATACATGCGATATCACTAAACTGATGAAACTTCTGATCCTAACTCCGTACCTCAGCTTTTCCTCCATTTTCCTATCTTGTAACTGGAGCCTGGTTATAAGATACAGGCTGGATTCCTCATCACAACTCAGCTTTGCTGCAGGGAAGGGGTTAATGGGAATGTCACACTTTTAGTTCCCATCATTAAGCCCACAAGTTATTTACTCTAACTGCTCTTCTACTTTGTCCTTCCTACCATGGTCTAAAGAGTGATTCTGGTCCCACTTCCCACTGCCAGCTTCCAGCCCACTTACATCTAGAAAAATGTCAGAAAAAGAAATAAAGAACAACAATGCTGGATCTATGGCAGCCAGGGAGCTTTCTTTATGCTCCAGCCACTTCTTGGAGACTGGTGCAATTACCTTTATTGTCCCAGCAGGTCTTTTCCAGACCTAGTGTATAACATTTTATGTCCTTCTCTTGCTTTGTAGATCCTCAACAGTAAATTTCCAAACATTATTCCCCACTTGCATCTGTCTGTCGTTTTGTCTCTCTCTCTCTTCCAGTTTATTTCACATATTCTGACATGATCCAAGAAAATAACAGATGGTAACTTCATCCAAGTGGGTGTTATCCATGAGGGACTGCAAAATAAGAGCTTGTTTTCCGATAACTTCCTGCCTTTCAGGTCAAACGTTTCAGAAGCTACTGCAATTCTCTAATGTGAGTCTCAAAAGTGAGTTAGGACAGAACGGTTGGCTTAGGTGGGGAAAAATCTGCTGTTGCCTTCAGTGAGCTGGGATTGAGACCTGCCCTCAGACAAAAATTTGAATCCAAACTCTGTTGATTAGATTTGGATGTGGGATTTCTAATGTGCAAAGCATGAGCAGTGTTGATAATACAGTCCAGCAGGAGAAACGGAGGTAGTATAAAGAAAAGTAAAGAATGAGAAGTTGGGTGGTTATGTGAGAAACATCTGCTAAAAAACAGCAGACAGATTAAAAGGCTTAGGAGAGAGGGAAAGAGGAAAGGAAGAATGAAGGAGGGAAGGAAGGGAGGGAGGGAGGGAGGGAGGGAGGAAGGAAGGAGGGAGGGAGGGAGGGAAGGAAGGAAGGAAGGAAGGAAGGAAGGAAGGAAGGAAGGAAGGAAGGAAGGAAGGAAGGAAGGAAGGAAGGAAGGGTCTAAAACTTAGGAGGGCATATTTAGTTATGCGCTGGTTTTGCTGAGCTCCTCCTGAGCACAGCTCCAATTCGTCAAAACTTTAGGGCTTCCCGTTGTGTTGAAAGACACCAATGAAAATAAATGCTGTAAAAGAGTTACAAACAATGAAACAGATTTTTGTTAGATCTCTTTCAGTAGAAATGGGACAATGTCTGTATCTTGTACCAACAATAAAGCAAGGAAAAGTTTTCTTTCCATTCCTCAACAAAAACTATCCTTTTAATCAGGAAAGAGGAAGGAGTGCGAATACTCTGGGATAGATATGGTGATTAGCTATGAAATGGGGAAGTAAGCATATAAAGCATGAGAAACTTTAGTTCAGGTCACAGATGAAGTTTTAGCTTTTCCTTTTTTTTGCTAGGCCTGCTCAGCCTACGGCTTAATCAGTACAGCAGGCTCTAACTAATATAATTAATAGCTGTTGCTGAAGAAAAGGGTACACATTTTTAAAAATAGTGTCAGAACACAGAAAAAATACCAAGAATATAAAAGCAAAAGCAGGGGATAATCTTTAATTCTGGGATAAAGGGGAACACAACTGAATTAGAATGCAGGACATCACTGAAGAGGTTTCAAAAGGCACACAAAAAGGAGCAATTCAAATCAGATAAAGACACAAGCAGTTAGTTGGCTTTGTCTCACCTGCCTTTGGGTGTGTGAAGTAACCCATTCAGACCTGAGCTAGTGAGGCAAAGTTCCCATTAGAGAGAAATAGATGTTTCAAAAGAACAATTCATCTGAACACAAATACTTGCTTTTGGTCAAGATGAATTGCCCTTTCAGGGTGTCTATTTTTTTCCTCTGACTATAAGGTAGACCTTCTGTTGACTGAGGTTGTTGAGGTACTAGAGAGAGTTCAGAGAAGGGTGATGAAGCTGGTGAGGGGCCTGGAGCACAAGTCTGATGAGGAGCAGCTGAGGGAACTGGGGCTGTTTAGCCTGGAGAAAAGGAGGCTGAGACCTTATCACACTCTACAACTACCTGAAAGGAGGTTGAACCATGGAGGGTGTTGGTCTCTTCTCCCAAGTGACAAGTGATAGGATGAGAGGAAATGGCCTCAGGTTGCTCCAAGGAAGGTTTAGATTGGATATTAGGAAAGATTTCTTCATGGAAAGGGTTGTCAGACATTGGAACAGGCTGCCCAGGGAGGTGGTGGAGTCACTATCCCTGGAGGTGTTTAAAAGGCATTTAAACGAGGTTCTTAGGGACATGGTTTAGTGCAAGAGTTAGGTTATGGTTGGACTCAATGATCCTGAGGGTCTCTTCCAACCAAAATGATTCTATGATTCTATGCTCAAACTTAGATGACTGATTTCTATTTGCTCGGGTTAGAACAATTCAAGGCAACCCAGGATATAAACCGTCACCAAATAAAGCACCAAGAACTTTGTTGAGAAGAGGAAGACTTTTGTACTGGGTTTGGAAGTACCATGGTGGGTTGACCCTGTCCAACAGGGAAATGCCCACACAGCCACTCACTCACCTCCATCTCGTAGAAGGCAGAGAATGAGCAACCATCTGTGTGAGTGCTGGCTGTTGGTTGGGGTCAATGCGCTACAACTTTATGTGTTAGTCAGTCTTGTACTAAAATCCTTTATTTTACCTATTTGTCAGGAAGACTTCATATGTTGGTCAATCTTGTTGAATTAAAAGATTGCAAAATAATTGTTTACAAACCCCTGGAACTATAAAAGCAATCTGAAATACAGCTATCATTAAACATATTTTGCACTTTCAAGAAACAGTAGGAATCTAAATGATGGCTTTTTCACATGGACTTGTTAATAACGAAAAATCTTGCCAGTAGCAAGAAATATGGTTTGTGAAATATAGATATAATATTTTTAGCAGCAACATTTTGCCTGAGCTAACACACTTAGCAATAAATTCAATTAAAATCTAGATTTCCTGATACCCACAAGGAAGTAAGAAGAGTAAGAATGGTGAGTGAATTACTTATTTTAAAAAATATAGGGATTACTGTGTTTAACTGTATACACTCTTCCTATTTTTTCCACTTCATTTTTGCTGTGATTTCAGTGCAATGGTTTTTTCCATTTGTCTCCCTCTAGTGGATTACCCCTTCTGTGTGTCAGTAGAGTTTTTAATCTTTAATTTTTCTTTCTTCTTCACTTCTACTGCGTGGCTACGATTTTATTATTATAATTGAAAAATATATACACAGCAATGCCTCTATTCCATCCCTGATGACTGCATCTTTCAAGCTTGTATTTGTTCCTATTGCCCCAGGTATCAGCTGTCTGGGCTAAAATTCATGCAAAATATTCTCAATCCTCTTCTCCCTTTAAAGAAATATAATTATACCATATTGGTTTTCTGTCATTCTTCTGTCTCTCAAGTCAGTTCAGAGACTGCCTCAGAAGGGAGGTCTGAGTAAAGCAGCCTTTTCAGTTGTCTGAATCAAGACTCGGTGAAATGAAGTAAAGCTAAGCACAGTTAAATCATGTCTCAAATATGGAATGCCTTTTCTAAAGCCTCCGGCAAGTATAATCTTTCAGCAACATAGATATATTCTAGTGCTCGATGGATAAAAGATAACATGGTCTCCTCTGTTTTTCAAAGGACCCTCCGCAATTTGGGCAAAAAATACATTTAATTATAACAAACCCAAAATCTGTCTTGGGCATATTTGTATTAGCTGTATTATGATCTTAGAGATTCTGTGGTGTATCAGAGCCCTTCTGCATTTAACACCTATGAACCACCACAAAAAGGCTGTTTCCTGTCCCAAAGACCTTAAGCTACAAAGGCAGGGCAGCCAAAGGAGTGGACTCAGCAAGCAGAATATGGGAATGGAAGGCGGTAATAAGAACTGACAGTGGCTGCTGAATATTATTACTATTAGCATGGGCTGCCAAACGCGTTTGTGGCTGCAGGATTTTATAGGCAGAGGAAAGGTTTCAGGTTTACAAATGAGGATCTGAGGAAGGAAAAGCTCATGACCCCTGGTACTGCTATGTCTGAAGGGGAAAACCTCTTCCAGAGCACAGTTTTTTTCCCGTGAATACATTCAAATTGTGCTGTTGGTTTTCTTTTGTGCTCATTCCAGACAGCACTGCTGTTCAAGGAGGACATTAAATAGATTCTGTTGTAATTAAGCAATTAGCTGCACAATTAAATCTGAAGTTAGATAAATGCTGTGAGCCGCACTCTGTAACTCCTTGTGAAGTGACGCCCAGGTTATTTGTTCCCTGTTCACTGGATTCTCACCTTCTTCTCCTCTTCAAATCCCTTCTGGCACTAATGGGAATAATAATTAAGAACGATAACAACAAAACTCACCATTAAGTTCCTGCATACGGAGTTACTGAGCCAGTACACTTTTACTTGGGTGAGCTGATTCATCTTGTACCAGAGCAGAGAGTGGAGAGAGGAGCTCATACCTCACCCCACTCCCCTTCGTACGTCTACCTAGGAAGGGATTTCAGGTGTTGGTTTAGCGTTACAAACAGTGTAAGAGGGCACTAGTACCTACCCCTCATTACCTACTGTACTGCCTGCTTCCATACCACACAATATAACAGTGGCTGGGCTGGCAGCCGCTCTTTGTGCAACCTAAATTAAGTCCAAGCACACTCAAGTCTTACAAAAAAATTCCTCCCTCCCATGAACTCATTTATTGTTCTGCATGGACCCATTCTGCTAATGTCTACCCACTTGAATAACTGTACTCGTTCTTAGAAACCAAAGTATGACTGACCAGTTGCATGCAAACTGGGTTAAGCCCTTAAATTCTGAGCTTTGGAAGACAAAACTGCATCTGACGTGTTTTGAAGTGCTCTTGAACTACTTCAGCGTACAATGAAGTGAGAAAATAAAAGTAGAACCCAAGGCAAAGCTTTCAAGATGTCCTTAACCTGACCCTCAGACAAAACCAATGCTGAACACTGAGAAAGGAATTGTGAATGAAGAAGAACAGTGTCCCAAGTGTAAACGAAAGCTCCACAATCCCATTTAAGCATTCTTAGAACATTAATCCATTTAAGATATTGGGACAGCAAAGGACCATTGTTCAGGACAGCAAGTGAAAGTCGAGATGGGCTGGGTTACTCCTTCCAACACAGAGAGATACAATATTTCAATTCTTAAAAGATATTCAGAGGAACTTGAGACGTTTTATTAATTAAGAGACTCCATTGTTCATTTTTAAACACAAAAACCCTACAGCCACTCGTAAAAGAAAGAAAAAAAATTCATGCCCTAATGTATAAGCTAAATGTACCAAATTACTTTAATCTCCTCATAATTATAATTTTCACATTTCTTTCACTTGTCATGGAGTTGAATCTTCCCAGACAGACTGTTGGATAAAATTATATGGTTAGCTACAGTACATCAAAGAGAGCAGGTGAAAGGAAGCTGCATATTCACACACACTGAAGTTCTGGATGACCTAAAGAGGTTTTCATACCTCCTGCTTATTCTCTTGCAATCTATCCTCACTTAATGCACTTAATGTTTCTGATTTTCAATTTGAACTGTTTCATTTGAACATAATGGAGAGGCAAAAGAAGCAGGTGAAACAATGAGGTTGTATAAGGTTTGTCTTTGCCTAGTTCGTAAAAGACAATGCTGCTCTACTGAAAACTTCCAGAGAATTCTAATCAAGTCACAGTTTCCCTGGAGAACTTGTGTTAAATAGTCTTGTCCTGAGAAAGTAAAGATTGTACTTCACTTCAGATATGGGCTTAAGGTGAGATGAATATCAAACATTTTCAAGGGCTTTTCTTTTAGAAAGAAAAACCCATTATGTCTTCATGACAGCTGGGGTTGTTTGTTTTTTTGTTTGGTTGGTTGGTTTTTTGTTTGTTTGTTTTGTTTGTTTTATTTCTTAAAGATTTTTTAGGTCAGTCTTCAAATACAGATTTAACCTATTTTCAGTTTAAAATTCCTGGAAAAAAATAATCTCATTCATTCTAATTTATATTAAACACAAGAGATTATATCAATGCAACTCTGTGTGGGATTTCAAACCTCAGACTGGGTCATTTAGAGCTATTTTAAATCTGTACTTTCATGCATGTGTAGCCCATGAAGGTTTCCATTTGGTGTTCGTGATGGGCAGGCTGTAACGCCTTTTCCCACAGACGACAGCACAGAAGGCCCAGTTTTCTGTACTTCATTTACATTGACAAGGTCGAGGGGTCAGGCTGCTGCCGCTGAACTCAGCTTGTTAGGCAGACCCAGACCATATGCCAGCAGGGGAGTCACTGGCAGCTCCCTCGAGCAAGGATTTAGGATATTAGTGTCTAAATGGAACAGTGGGTGCTCACCTCAGCCTTCGTTCTGGGCTAAATCTTTCACTGTGCGTCACCCACAGATCTACCCCATGGCTGGCTGGGCAGGTTGATGATTTTTCATGAAAGTAATGCCCAAAGAGAGTTCAAAGGTTCAGGAATGAGGCAATAAGTATTTTCATCTTTGAGGATTGTGTAAGCCCCACAAACGGCCTCAGGCCCTACTGAACTAATGTTGCAAGTTCCGCAGCTAGGGTAAGTAAAAGTTTTGTTCGTTAACAGCAAACATGAGCTTGTGAGATTGCCTCACAATTTATTGAAATTTAAAGAACGTTGGTGATATGTGGAATTAGCCTGTGCTTAACAATGATGACACTGAATTATAGGGGGGTAAGATTAATCCTCTCTTCAGGAACTTGGGCATTTTACTGATGATGTTGAGTTACCAGCACATGCTACTTGTGACCCCTTAGAGATTATTCTGTGCGATACTCTGTAGACAGATAGCAAAACACAATCCATCATGACATAAATATTAGGAAAAGCCCAAGTGTTTATAACCTAAGAATAAAGGAAACCTACCATGTAAACATTAAAACACATAGAGATTTCAGGTGATCTTTGATCGGGTATTTTGCTTAGCTCTTAATGTAACAGCTCTACGAACATTTTGTGGCTGCCTTTGAGTTGTGGGCTGGGTCTGGAAAAGCTTTAAGGTATGGGCACATAGGACTGGGATGGAACTACCATGTTTTACCCAGATACTACCCATCCACTCTACTAACCAGCTTTGTCTACAGTTGTAGCCCACCCCAGTTATAAACTAAAACACTAAATACAAACCACTGAAGTTTATTTAGTAGAAATTTTACATTAGTGTTGGGGTGGGTGAAGAGCATACAAGAGTTGTTTTAGAAGATCATGGCAACCATGAAGGACACAGGAAAAGACACCAGGAATCTTTGCCAATGAGAATATGTTTGATGCAAGTACAGCTAAATCAAATAAGCCACAAGTGAGCTGATAGCCTACATTGCTGATTAATCTGTATCAGAACTAGTGTGGCCAGCAGTACTAGGGCAGTGATCATCCCCCTGTAGCACTGGGGAGGCCCCACCTTGAATCGTGTGTTCGGTTTGGGCCCCTCACTACAGGAAAGACATTGAGGTGCTGGGAAGAGTTCAGAGAAGGGCAACAAACTCGTGAGGGGCCTGGAGCACAGGCCTGATGAGGAGCAGCTGAGGGAACTGGGTCTGTTTAGCCTGAATAAAAGGAGGCTGAGGGGAGACCTGATCACTGTCTACAACTACCTGAAAGGAGGTTGTAGCATGGAGAGTGTCGGTCTCTTCTCTCAAGTAACAAGTGATAGGACGAGAGGAAATGGCCTCAGGTTGCACCAGGGGAGGTTTATATTGGATGTTGGGAAGAATTTCTTCACCGAAAGTGGTGGAGTTACCACCCCTGGAAATGTTTACAAGACATGTAGATGTGGTGCCTAGGGACATGGTTTAGCGGCAGACTTGGCAGTGCAAGGTTAACAGATGCACATGATGATCTTAAAGGTCTTTTCCAACCTAAACAATTCCATGATTCTAAAAGACACATTCCTGAGTTCCTCAAATTGAAGTAGTCCCTGCCCAGCTGCTGTCCTCTTCAGCAGCAGGGACAGAATCTCACATGGATTTTCTTTCTCTCTCTTCTTGATGGTGTCATTGTCTTTTCTAGCGTTAACACTATGCTATGTATTCCCTAACTCCATCTGCTCCTACATACACATTGTTAATACACACTAAGCTTTATCAGGCTATGAATATCTGTGAAGCCAATGAAATCACTGTTTCTGATCATCTCACTAATCTTGTATGAAAATTTCCATATCAACAGCAGCTTAATTTCAATAACCTAACAATACCATTTTTGCATTTAATTCCTGAATATTTGAGTTCGTGCTGTTCTGAAATCACTGAACTGCTATATTAGTTTACCAGAATATTTTACATTTTTCTAGAGTTAAAAGAAATAGCAATTATGAAAACCAAACAGAAACAACCCTCTTTCCCCAGAGTCAAAACAACACATCAGCAGGACATCAGAGATCCCACCATCACACAGACCAACAGCACGAATGAACCAGGTCAGTATATTTTCAGTGGGTTTCACAACTATATCTGTCAGCAGCAGAATACTGGGGGTTCCGGTGTTGTCCAGGACTCACAAAATATAGTGGTCGTGGTGCTCTCAGCCCCTGTCTGAACCTCATCCTTCATTACTTTAGTTCATGCAGCTTTGTACTGTCAGACTACATCCATCTAGTGACTTTTCCCTCTCCCCCACTTCCCCTCTGGGTTCCTTGTGCTCAATTCACCCTTTTCTAACTGTCCCTTCAGGGCTGGCTCCTCATCCCTCTGCTTCCTCAGCCTGGGGAAAGGAGGAGCACTGAAGGCACATCAGAGACTGTCTTTGTCTAAAGTGCTCCCAGTCCTTGAAGGAGAAATATTAATAAGTGGGTGTAGTCTGACTTAGCCAATGCGGTCTTATCCTAGGTCATACTTCATACAAGTAGAACGTAAGTTAGCAAGTACACTATAATACATTTCCACAGTTTTCAGAAGAAAAAAATCAGGGTCATCAAAAAGCATCTTTCTGAAACCAGAATGACTCTCTTAGCAGAATTCTAGCTCTGGTTCTAAAGGTCAGAAACAGTGAAGCTCCTAGTTTAAGAATTGTTTTCATGTGGGTAAAACCAGATGCAGATTTATCAAGAAGGATGGAGGTTTAAATCTTCTTTAGTCTCTCCTCGGCTCTCCAGAAGCACCAAGGGAGGTAGCAAGCATTTCCCTCATGTGATACGGCGGCTCCGTTGTGTAGCCTTCCCAGTCACATAAGGGTTATAGCTACTCTTGAGTAAAGCATTCCTTTTTCTTTTCTGAAAAGTGGCTAAGCTATTTTTGTTCAAGTTTTCAAAAGAAGTCTTCAGCCCGAGGCAGAAATTCAGCATGTGAAATTTCTGTCCAAATTACTAAAGAATGGTGAAGTTATGAACTACTGAAAACAGATGGAGTTTGGCATAAGAAATTGCAGATGCCACAACTTATGGCCTTCATACTCTGAGCATTTATATTGTAACACATATATGAACGTGAATATGCAGTACCATTCAGCAGTGTATTTTTTTTTTTTTAAACTATGTTCTCTTAAAAAAAAAAAAGTACAGGTTTTATGGCAACAATAATGATCTTCAAGAAATGTACTTCCAAGTAGCTAGAGACTGCTAGGTCAACCTTCCAGTGAGCAATCAGACGGCAAGAACCTCCTTACCCTGATGTCGTTATTTCTTACAAAATCAGTAATGACTGTATCCTTACTTGCTGTTTCAGTTCAGTGTAACAGTGCAAACAATACAGAATAACATGGAAGGGTCTGAACAGATACTAAGGAAGCTGATGGAGTCCATGTCAATTTATTGAAAGAAGTTGTAATACAGAGAACAAAAACCTTTCAGCCCGTAATTAAAAAGGCAGTAATCAGTTCTTCTGGGGTGGTAAATCTATTATAATCACCATTTGTAGAACAAAACCTAGCTTTGACTCTTGCCTATTTTATAATAGTGCAGAAGGAAGAGGTGGATGTTCAAAGAATCATTAGATGCAAAGAAATAAACTATGAATGAAAGCCAGTTTAGCAAGAGCCAGGAGATAAGACAGTTTACATAAGAACCTTGGGATCTTATTGGTGGATCCATTTTTTAAACCAACTCAGATTAAAATAAGGGATAAATTTAGGTTTTGTGTCAAAAAAGGAACAGATGTGTATTTTCATTTTAATTTGATTTATATTGTTCCCAATCAATTCCATACAAGAGAAGCACCTTCTGGTATTACAAAGATTCATTAGAGTGAATTAGATGGGCTCCATGGAAATGAGTACTTATGTGTGTTCAAAATTGACCCATAGAAGAAGAAAACAAGCCAGACACTCTCTACATCTAGTTTTGAAAGCAAGCTATCAGTGGCTACAGATAATTTGAGACAACAACTATAAATTTTAAACCAAAGAAACTAATTTTGCCTAACTGAAAAAGGATACGAAAGTAACCTCTTGATGTCAGGAAGTAAAATTATTGGTAAGCATAGCCAGCCGCTATGGCTTGACTTCCTCTGTTAGTACCATCATAAGGAACCCACACCACTGGGGAATTGTATAAATTTGAAGAGGCTTCCTTTTTTGCCTATTCACACTTTCTGGACATAGTTTAAAATAAGTGTAATGTTACACCTACGCTCTAGACAAAGATTGAACAGTAAATGAAGACTGACTTGCTCCTATTACTGCAGTTCAGCCAGAACATTTGTGTAAAACTCAGGTCTTGCTACATTCAGTATGAGATTTCCTACTAACTTCAGATGAAGCCAGGATTTAATGTCAGCTGTCTTCTCTGTTCTTGTGTAGGAGAACTGAGTACAACTCGGCAGAGATGATCCATTGTTCTTTACAGTCTGCACCTGTGTCTAATTTAGTCTTGCAGCTAGAGCTACACAGCAAAGTAGTTGACAGCTACTAGAGAGAAGAGTCTGGAAACTGTCAACTCACAGAGATGCTTTTTTAGCTCTTGCTCTTTGGAATAAGTTCTTTTCTGTTTAATCAAAGGAAAAGTATTTTTGTTAAGAAACTTCACATTCCAAATAAGAATGCTGTTAAGCCAGGGAACGAAAATACGAAATAGCTGTTTGTTACCAGTGCTGTAAATCATCTGTGAAAGCCTTCACAAACACACCAGATGCAGACTGCTAAATCCTTCCACTTCATGACAGCACTGAAGCACTGACAGAATCGTGCTTTTCATAGAGAGCAGTGAGCAAGTACCAGATATGTAAAGCATATATGCATCAGTTATGATTAGCAAGTGAAGCAGATGCCATATTCAAGAAATATTGTAATACTGTACAGCCAGATAAAATTCACTTATGGGTATACACATGCATATACAAAAAAGAGTAGGTTGTATACATTCACTTTATTAAATTATATTAAATTTTGAGTGGTGTCATGACCAACAGTATAGCATAAAAACAATGCCACATTCAAGTTGAGCATGTAATTATTTATGAATATGTGTAAACATGTATATATTCAACAAAATTTCCCTTTACATAATTATGCACGGAGACAACGTTTCCGTTATAAGTTCCCAGCAATGGTTTGAAAATAAGTAAATATAGTTTTGCTGCGAAGTTGGAGGCTGAACTCAAGGCTGAATCTAAAGTTTTGGAGAAGTTGACTAATTCAGAATTTTAAGATGCTCTAAAAAGCAAAACATTTCATAGATACATGACTCATAAAGGGCTAAATTTCAAGCATTTAGCTTTATAGTTGTACATATGTACACACAGAGGTAAAAGGAAGCTTTGTATATTCACAGTGTGAAATTACTTTGAGTCTGTACAAAATTTTGAAATGTCTCATTATTTCCAGCATAGCATAAGATCTATTCAGTATTCAGGTTATGGATTCAACTAGTTGCATATCTGTTGCAATTTATTACTATTTATTTTTTTCTATAGATATGACAAGAGGATCAATGTAATATTCTAATTTAATATCCCAGATTGGTAATACACATTCATAAAGGACTCCATTGTTATTTTGCCTCATTGGCCTTTACTCTGTTCCGCCAGACCTTGTTACTTAGCCTGTCTTTAGCCTACATCATTTGCAATCTTCAGCTTACAAGAAATTAGGGCAATATCCATAAAAGGATGTTTCAATTTAGTTTACCCTGCCTTAGACCCAGAAAGCAGGTTCATAGACCTATATTAAGTACTAAGAATAGAATTTATACCCAGCCAGCACGCTAGCCAACGGGAAACACTGAAAGTCTTGACATTTTACCTCTCTTAATTGTTTAAAGCACCTAATACCGAGCTCCAGGAATGCATCTAGGACTTCATCAACATTCATAATTTATAATATAATTTGGGGGCTTAGAAGTCAAAGTTGTGTATGCTAAAACAGACGTTTAGCTCGCTCGTTAGTGGCTGTCCTCTGGGATAACTGTTCAATGCTGAAAACATGCAGGAATTAGGTGATTTACTGGAGAGAAATTCTCCCAGCCCCACGGACACTGAGATACCTAAACCGGAAGTACAGGTGATAAAGATGGTGACTTGACTGTGGCTTCTACCTTCTGCTGAGCTCCGTCACTATCTTTTTACAGGTGCTGAGATCCTAGCCTCAACTGGATTTTCCTTGAAACTAGGCTTAGTTTGCTGTCGTGGAAGCTTCAGCCTTTCACAAATTGTTCTGAAATTTACTCCCAAGCTTTTACACACATCCAAGAACAGCAACTTTAATTGAATAGAGGTAGTTTTGAAATCCACTTCAATAAATAACATTTTACAAAAAGCTCACATCTAAGCCATGCATGCGCAAAACTTCACTCCTGAATAACTTGGTTCAAATTCTTCTTAAGGTATAAAAGTAACGTCATCATGAACACAGGTGCAGGGTGGCACTGGGACAGAAGGTCCCGTGAATTCATGAGCATTTAAAAAGTCAAGAGGTAGGAAATGCCTTTGGCACAAGGATTTTACCTCAGCCACCGCTGCCCACACCCGGCGTTCCAGGGTGTTTTAAACGTTTCCAGCTACCGACTTCAGCCTCTTCCATACAATAAGACTCCAAACCAAACAAGCAAAAACCAATACCAAAACAACACGTCGTCCTCAGAGCTGGCACCCCAATTCTTCTTACAGAACACACCGGGGTATCAGCTCCCGAACAGCGGCCAGCGCTGAGGGGACAGTGAGGGGAAGCGGAGGGGTCAGTGAGGGGTCCCGGGCCCCGCCCGCCATCGCCTCCCGCTCCGGCCGCGCCTGCCCGGCCTGAAAAGGCCCCGGGCTCCCCATGCCCTCCGGCCAGGTCCTCCCTACACCCTCCGGCACAGCTGGGGACGAAACGAACCCTGCCCGCCGTCCCCAGGCACCCCGGCGGCACAGTCAGGCTCAGCCCGCGGCCGCCCCCGCCGGCCCGTCCCCGCCCCGGCCGCCGGTCGGCCCGGTGCTGGTTTCCGGTGGGACTTTGTGCCTCGGCGTTTCCCTTCCCCGCCTTGGCTCAGCCCGGCCCGGCCCGGCGGCCTCCCCGCAGCCCCATGCAGTCCCAGGTGCTGTGCCTGGGCGGCGGGCCCGGGGCTCCCGCTGCGCGCAGGGTCCGCCTGCTCCTGCGGCAGGTGCTGGGCGGCGGCGCGGCCGCGGCGCGGTGCGGCCACCGGGAGGTCCGGGCGCTGCACAGCTCAGGTAACGACCCCCGGCCCCCGCGGGGTGGCCCGGCCCGGGATCCCTACAGCCCCGCGCTGGCCTCCTTTGCCCAGGCCGATCCGCAGGCCCTGACGGCGGACACAGCATGTGGGCAGCATCGATCTGCCCTCAGCCGGGAGGCCCTGGCGAGGCCTGGGGGCGGGTTTGCAGGGCTGCTGGCTTGTCCCGTTGGCGCTGCCCTCCCTTTTTTCTTTTTTAATGAGTATTGTGTGAGAGGTGAGGGCAGAGTTCAGTCACAGGCTGGCAGGGTCGCTTAGTGCGGCTTTCCACGGCTTCTCCTCCAGAGCGTTTGACCCGCAGCGAAGCAAGGAGAGCCCCGCAGCCTGTGCCAACCGCTCTTCTCCATCCAGCGCCTCGCCATGCTTTCTGGTTCTGCACTGCCTGGCTTTGTCCTTCCTCTGTTCGCAAAGCCACAGCCGTGTCAGGGGTTGCCAAGGCTGGTGTGTGTTTGGTTGTACCTGCAGTGCACAGTAATGAAACGGGGTGTTGACCTTGAGCTTGCATGTGGTAGGAGGGATGAACTGAACTGTCCTGGAGTGTCCTGCGGTGACCCTAGAGAACAGATGAGAGGCCCATGAGGAGCAAAAGTGGCGTTTGGAAACAGTGACATATGCCTGTGGTAGCTGGCGCTTTTCTGGGTGAATGCCAAAAGCAACAAAGCTACTAAATGCAGAGCGAGCTATGAACAGCTGTAAATTAGGGAGGCAGAATGACAGCAAGTGATTCTGATGGTGGGGTACTCTCTAAAGCTCTTAATTGCTCCCCTTTAATACCGTTTACCTCCATTTTAATTTTATTATAGTCTGTTTATTAGTTGACCAGTTCATTTCTTTGAATATGTGTTTGGTTTCTCAAAGGTTCCTCAAGAAGGAAGCCTTTGAGGAGTTGATAACACTAAAATTCCCTCAAGAATTTTTGAATATAAAATAATTTGTGAAAAGGACTAGAAAAACTAGGATTATTTATCTTAAACCAAATAGGAATTAAGGGAACAAATTAACAAACAAGAACCTGAAGAGGGTAGCTCCAGACTTTTCAGCCCTTTGTTGGGATGAATAACCTTAAAAACGAGAAGAAATTCAGCGAAACGAAATGGTAGCAAATGCAGTATTACTAAAAATACTTCATAATTTCCATATGCTGTGGAATGTAACTGGGCGTAACTTAGCAATATTCATTAATACGCTGTGTATGAACAATAGAAGTATTGCCAGTTACAATCAATGATGGTAATAGTTTTGGTAGAAAGATTTAGCTCTCAAAGCTCTAGACAATCTCGTAGTTTATTAAAGGTGGGCTAAGAGATAATATTAGGGATATTGGCCCTCCCAGCACCTGAGACATCTCATTCTTTATAGTGCTTCCTGTGCTCCTGTGTATTGGCACCTTGATATTAAGAATACTGTTTATTATTTGTTTGGGTTTTTAAAAATTAATTTTATTTTAAACATGATTGCACATCCTTCTTGCTGGCCCTATCACTCCTTGGAGGTTACTGAAGTTACAAAGAGATGGTCTGAAATTTTGTGCACATTATGTGTTTTTGCTATTTCTATGCAGCTTCTGTAATTACAAGTCTCGTTGTAAGCAGTTTTGAGCTTGCGTGTCTCTTCCCTAGTGATAAAGAAAATATTTCTGAAAGGCCTGGGAGCTGTTAAAAGTCAAGCAAATAGCAAATTGTTGTCTACCCAGTAATTTGGATCTGACATCCCTGCCAGATCGGATTTACTCTCTGTGATGGTACCTTTTAAGTGTAAGGGAGAAATTGTTGTCAGTTTTTGTCCTGTTACATGTGAAGGAATCATGCTCAGCTTTTTAGCTTAGTCTTTGTAATGCAAATATGACCTGCTGGTGCACTGGGGGCTGTGGGGGAACTGCCAGAGCTTTCTAGTGGTAAAACTTAAGAGATATCTCAAAGGCAGAGGCACACGGTGACTAAAGGGTAATGGGAATAGCTAGGAAAGGTTTGGATTTGCACAACACATTTATTGAGGGAAATGCCATTTGTAGTAATAAATGCAAGGATGAATATCAGATTCATTTTTTTAGTGCCAGTTTTATGTTTCCTTCCAAAAAACTAAAGAAAAAACGTTTTTGTAGACTGCAGAGTTATTTATGATGAATTATTATTTTAAACACAGTATGAGCTGATCAGAGTGAAGTTCTCTGTGACTTGGTTCACTGGCATTTAATTATTTGCATCTATCTCTATGTAATGTGAAACTTTCAAAAAAATCTGACAGAATGCAGAGATGCTTTAAAGGGTTGGTGGGAACAAATGCTGAATTTAGTGAAAATTGAAGAGCTGAAAATCAAAAGTCGTTGCCTGTCACATAGTACAGGCAAGGTAATATTTCTCGTGTGCTTTGCTGCTCGATGTACATAAAACAACTTAGGCTTTGTCACTTGTGTAGACCAAAATACGTACTAGTTTCGTAAACTGCTTTCTGCAGCTCTGCCCATCCAGGTTTGCTTCTTCTGCTTTCTAAAACCTGCTCAGTCCCAATTTCTCATCAAACTCATGTTTAAAGCCTAAAAGGTCTCCGTAATACATGCAACAATATCTGCTGAGCATAACACAGTCAGTTGTGAAAACTGTATCAGATTTCAGAATCCTGTAATGTTAATCATCAGTGTACGGGATCCAAATGATTGTGGTAAAAATTTATAATCTGAAAGAAGACTATACATGGGACTATGTGTTCAACAGGATTTTGGGGTGTTGTGGTTTTGGGTTTTTTGTTTTTGTTTTATTTTCAGGGCCTGTCACTGTCCAAAGACTAAACAAATATTTGATAATGGATGTAAATGCTTTCCAGCACATTCCCTTTTCCAGCTTCACCTGTGTCATTATTTTGTTGAAGTTCACATGTTGACAGCTGGAAATGTGGTTCTGACAATATTTTTTTCACTGGCAAAACCTATTTAAGAGACTTCATTCTTTCTTATTTCTCTTAACATTCCTGTTATTGTTCACTGCCTCCGTAGTTGTACTTACAGGGCTGCATTGTGGTGGCTGAAACGATTCCAGTGATTTGATTTATGGCAAGGCCTTACAAACAGTTGTTACGTCAGCACAGAGAAGGCAGCAAATGGAGACGGGAATTTTCAAAGCCAGTTGTCTGTGGAAGTTTGTGGAGTTATGCTTGAGTTATTTCTAATTATTCTAACATTTAAGAGACAAAAGGCTGGTGGCAAAAAAATAGTGTCTCTTATTAGACATGCTGATATAGCCAGAAAAAACGGGATGAGCTGTCAGGCAGATAAGTTTCTGTATGCTCTTCGGTAGGGTTTCACTGTTGCTCCTGTGAGCGGATGCCAGTAACTTGCTTCTGAGTTGTAATGGTTAGTGGTTGTTCAAAATTTAAATTTTCCTGTTTAGCAACTGTTGCAGTCCTGCTGTGTGTTTGTGTGCTCTGCACCACCTGCCCATTCTAATTTATAAGACTGAAGTTACCTGCTTGGCAAACTCAGGGAGGCGGGATAGTTGCGTAGGAGATGCCATAACGAATTTTAAAGCTGTTTTGTCTATTTTGGTATCTTTGCGATAAATGAGAAGTTGTGGGGTTTTTTTAGAAAAAAAAAAAAAAAAAAAAACTGTTGGTTTTCCATTGTAGTTGAAATACATTACTGAAATTATAGTAATGCATTTGGTACCTAAGCTCAGTTTGGAACAAACTGATAATTTGGCTTTTTTTTTTTTTTTTTTTCACTGAGCAAACTGTGCTTTACGAATCTTCATATAGTTTTAAAACAGTGTAAGCTGATTTTCCCAGAAGTAGCATTGGCCACAGGAGATTTGAAAGGGAACGTTGGGGCCATGGTGGGCATCTGTTACTGTATGACTAAGAGGAGGTGGTGGGTATCGCTTTCCAAAGACAGCTGGCAGAAACCTCCCCCTTATGTGGCCTCGTGTTCATGGGGGATTTCAACCAGCCAGACATCTGCTAGGAGGGCAGTCTGGCATCGTGCATGTGCTCTTGGTGGTTTCTAGGCTGTGTGGGTAAGAATTTTGTAATGCAGGTGGCGAAGAGCTTCACTTTGTTTGCTGCTCACAGCTAGGGAGGAACTGTGGCTGTTTTGGTCATAGGTGGCAGCCTGGATCGGAATGACTATAACATGATTGAGCTGTGGATCTGGAGGAAGGCTGGAAAGGTGAGCAGCAGAAGTAGGATCCTGGGCTTAGGGACTGCAGGCTTTCACTTATTCAGGAGACTGGTAGGTAGAATTCCTTGGATAACAACCATGAAGAAGGGTGCCCAGGAGACTGAGTAGATTTTTAAAGAAAACTTAATGACAGCTCAAGGAATGAACCATTCCACAGTGCAGGAAGATTTGGTATTTCAGCAGGAGGCCTGCTTGGCCAAGCAGGAAACTTCTCAGTCAACTAAAACACAAAAAAGGGGCATATAAAAGTGGACATAAGGACAGACAACAGAAGAGGAGTGTAAAAGTGCTATTTGGTATGTAGGGACAAAATCCCTATCATCTGACAAACTACAGATCTTTAGTCCAGAAGGGCCTTGAAAAACTTGAGAACTGGACCAACAGAAACCTCAGAAAGTTTGAGAAGTATGAAGTTCTGCTATTGGACTTAAGTGTTTCTGTGTGTCACTACAGACTGGGGAGGAACTGAGTAGCAGCTTTGTTGAAAAGGCTATGAAGTTGCAGTAGTTGTCTGGTTGAATATGAGCCAACACCTCATAGCAAACAAGGTGAACCACAGACTGAGCTACCTTAGGGGGGAGGTGAGCAATGGCAAAGGGATGATTCATCTCTAGATAGCACTGGTGAGGCTCCACCTGGAATGCTGTGTGTGGTTTTGGGTTCCCTAGTTCTAGGAAGATATTGAGAAACTGATGGAGTCCACTTGAGGACTACCAAAATTGTTAGAGGCTTAGAACACCTGATGGTGAGGAGAAACTGAAGCATCTGGGCTTGTTAGTCTTGCAAGGAGAGGCCTAAAGTAGGAGAAATCTGTTGGCAACTTAGAATTATAGTTGCAAAGATGATGAAGTCTAACTTTAGTTAATAGTGGCAAATAATGGGAGGCTTGGACTGCACAGTAGGACAAACCTTTTTACTAGGAGAGTAGTGCAGCAGCAAAAGTTGGCTAGAAAGGCTGTGGAACATCCATCCTTGAAGGTTTTTGAGACTCAGTGAGCCAGAGCCACAGCTGACCAGATCTGGTCTTGGTGGTAAGCTGATGGTGAGCAGCAAGTTGGAGAAGATGCTTCTGAGTCCACTCCAACCAGTATTTCTAAGGTGTTTTGATAGCTGATGAAATGGGCAACTTAGCACTTCTTTGACATGGTAAGTGTATTACTAAAATATATTCTGAAATGTACATATTAGGCCTATTTGAAGTCATCATGATATTAAACATATTTAAATCTGACTTTTCACATCCTAACACTTTTGTAATTGAGCATCATGAGGCTCTGTACCCTTAGGGCATGCTATTGGCCCTGATGAAAAATAAAAATGATTGTAAGCTTCCTACGTGATTGGATGTCAGAAAAGAATCCACATTTATGTTGTTGATCCTCAGCTAATGAAGAAAAATGGAGGAAAAGGATCACTTCCTACAGTAAAGACCAAGACGCTTTGGACTTTAAAGAGAATCATTAGCCTAAAGCAGATAATTGAAAATCAAACATTAGCTTCAGTGCTATAAATTAAAAACATAGAGGATCTAACAGTAACATTGAGTAGAAATCTGGTAATACTCAACTTTTATATTTGAAGTCATTATTTTGGTTTCTTAGAGGGAAAAACTTTATTTTGCTCAGAAAAAGAAGAGTGACTTTAATGAAGATTAATTTACTTACAAACCCAGTGAGTGTGGGGAATGGGTTTCTGTCCCTCTTACTCATGGGTTTGGGGTGCTGCCAGTACTAATATAAGATGCAGAATAGGTTACAGTACTACCTGGTGACTGTGTGTAATTGTGTAATGTTTGCAGCCATGAAGGTAGCCTTTTTTTTCTTTCTTTTTTTTTCTTTCCCTCTGAGTAATATATTCAGAAAAGTTGAGGAAAAAGATTAAAAAAATCCTGGAAAGTGTCATTACTGTTTCTTCAAAATAAGTTGGCTCTTCAAGGATGAGGGCTCACACTCTTTCCTGTGCCCTTATGGAAATGTACTGGATAAATATCAGTTAAAAGCATCTTTTTAGTCTATATTTTCCTTCACTTTAGAATGAAATTAAGACCTGGAAATACACATTTGAATATAATACAGATTTTTAACTTTCCTCTGACAGGTGTGATCTTATCACACAGAAATTAATGTTAGCAAAGCTTAGCACCTTCACAGTTTTAATATGCTCTTGCTGTTACTGGCTTTTGAAACCAGATGGATAGTCTGTGTACAAGTGAATGTGTAATATTCCAACAGTCATCTTGGTATGTGTTGATCTCACATAAATTCAGGACTAAAGAGGCCAAAAGACAATAATTTCAGATACCTAAAAACTCGGCATTCCTGAAGCTTCATTGTAGTGTCTCACAAACCCCTGATAATGTACAGATTTACAGACAAGATTGGAACTGTTTCTTTTGTGCACTTGAAAAACTAAACACACATATAGATCTGTGCAGGGTGTTTTTTTCTTGATTTAAAAATAACCTTTTCAAATTTGTTCATTTCCTACTTTTTTCTTAACATGTTATTTCACCAGAAAAATGGTGAGTAGAAGAAATAACACTTTTTTCTCCTTCTTAAGCTCTTAAATTGTAGTTGAGGTGCAATCTGTTTATCTTCATATATGACCAGTGTTGCTGTGAATAATTTAAGCAGCAACGTCTTTTGCTTCTCAACATATAGGGAAAAATAGTAGGATTAAGGAATAGTGTCTTCCTGGGACTGGGAGAGGAGGAGAGGGATAGTTGGTGTGACACCAGCTTTTAAATAGAAGACAGATCAAAGGTCCCAAGTGCACAATAAAACTGCATCTTCAAGAGGCCTTCTTGCTAAGATTGTAAGTGAAAAGCATCTGTAATGGGTCAGAACAAAGGTCGTACTGTTCCGTATTGGAGAATGGTGAGTACAACGTACTCTGCCCTGGTGAGGCTACATCTGGACTACAGTATCCAGTTCTGGGCTCCCCAGTTTAAGAGGACAAGGAATTACTGGAGGGAGTCCAGCGAGAGGCTACGAAGATGATCAGGGGCCTGGAGCATCTTTCTTATGAAGAGAGCTGAGAGAGCTGGGTCTGTTCAGCCTGGAGAAGAGAAGGCTGAGAGGGAATCTCATCGATGCTTATAAATATCTCAAGGGTGGATGTCAAGAGGATGGGACCAGACTCCTTTCAGTGGTGCCCAGTGATAGGATGAGGGGCAACGGGCACAGACTGAAGCACAGGGGGTTCCATCTGAAAATGAGGAGAAACTTCTTTACTTTGAGGGTGCCAGAGCACTGGCACAGGCTGCCCGGAGAGGCTGTGGAGTCTCCTTCTCTGGAGACATTCAAAACCCACTTGGATGTGGTCCTTTGCAGCCTACTCTAGGTGAACCTGCTTTAGCAGGTGGGTTGGACTAGATCATCTCCAGAGGTCCCTTCCAACCCCAGCCATTCTTTGATTCTGTTAGATGCTGGGGGGAGAATGAAAGCACAGGGTGTTCATGCAAGGGTGCTCTGCCAAAGTGCTCCTCCAGCCCTTGAATGCCACCTCTGCCGCTCAGGGGCTTGGAACTGAAGGCAATAGTGCCTTTCTATTCAGTAGCCCTCAGTGGACAGAGTGGAAGAAATAGGCCTGCTCACTTGAAGAACCCTTGTCAGTAATAGTAACAAGCAGATGTAGGTATTAATATTGTGGTCTGTTTAAAATGTGCCTCTAAAGGAGAACGTGCACCAGGTTCAGAGTGTTGCAGTGACCGGCCAGCTGTATGTGCATGGGTGAAGTGCCATTTTGCCAGAGGTGCAATTCACACCTGTCTATTCCAGGTGCAGGAGAAAGAGCTCATTGCATGTATTCAGGCTGTTTTCATATCTTCCTTGTTTCAGAGAATCTCTTCAGGGTCTCATTATTGAGTCATGACCTTTATGTGCCCACGCAATTTCTAGTCCATATTGCATGGGCTCTTAGATGACTTGCTTTGTCTCATTGTTGACCACCCCCATGAATGGGATGGCCCCCTTCCCTTGTCCGTTGGATTCTGATTTATTTGGCACTTGCTTTGTTTCAGCAGCCATAGGTCTTTATGTAGAGCAGGGTTCTGCTTGTGTCCCACTTTTTTTTCCCCAAAGACTGTGATAACTAGGATTACTGATGGTTTTTTTTTGTGAGAAATAAGCAAGCAGGGGCACAGCTTTGCTGTTTGCCTGAGCAAGCCTGATATAGGCTGCAAAGCCTCCATTGCAAAACCCCATGTACGTCTTTTCTCCACAATACTGCAGTAGTAGCTTGTGAGTTGGTTTGGCATATTTATGGGCTATTCCATAATTTGCAGAGAAGACAAGTCCTTTGGGATACATGTTCTCAGATTATGAATCTTGCTGATTTAACACCACTGTTTCACCAGGCAGTCTGTTGTTAGTTCCTTGCCAGGTGGTGAAATGTTGGAAAAAGCTTGTCTGGGATGACATCTCTGTTCAAAGAGTTTGGAAATTCAGTGGAAAAGAGGTAACCAAACATGAGATTTTAAATAAGTATGGAAGAAACAAATTAGACAAGAAAATATAGCTCAGGTGGAAGTGTGTGATAAGATTAGTGGGCTAATTCCCCTTGTGCTCATTTAGCTAGAAAAATAGACTGTGCTGTCTTGGTTTATTGCTGCGTGAAGTTCTATTAAACACTGCTAATATTTTTGCTTTGTGGACAGATGCAAGTTGGAAGCAACATTTGTCTCCAGGCAGCAACAAACCTGTTAAAAGCTGAATGCCCTGACTGTATGCTAGGGATTTTGTGTGCTCAGCTTTCTCCAGAACTTGTTCCCTTCCCAGCCCAATATTCATGAAAATTTATAGGGTCCATTTATGGCTGGAAGATTTGTGGAGTTTTTGGGCATGACTTGATCAAGGGTAGCATGTTATGGACTGACATAAATACCACCAGAAGAGATGCCTTTTCTATTTTTCACCTAGACAAAACTCAGTTGTGGTGTGCTTTTTTTTGGGGGGAGGAGAGTACAGGAAATCAACTAAGGCTTTTCAGTACTGTGCCAGTGAAATAGGTAATTAAAATTCTCTCCTGTAGATGATATCATCATTCCAATGTATTGAAAAAGTCTGACACCTTTTTGTTTCGACATCTTGTCCCTGCTGTGTTTTGGGAGACTGTGCGTGCATGGAAGAGTATTTACGAAGCTGAGGTGATTTAAGGTAGGGGCTAATTAGTCATATACTCCTATCTCATTGCATGTTGGCTGGGGAATGGTGAGAAAATAAACTGGCACTAATTTCCTAAGGATATATCAGGCAACTTGCTCTTTTTAGGATGTTAAAATTCCTCCTAGCTGAGCTAATGAGAGATGTGTCAACTTTTGCAAGAAGCAATGGGCTCATAGGATGTTTTCATCGCCTTGGAGGCATTTTGGTCAATCCTTTAGCTGTTCCCCAGTGGGAAAGAGTGATTTGAGCTGCAGCAGAAGAGGAGGAACAGGAGATGATGCTTAGGCAGTAAAATAGTTTTTCTTGCTTTAACACTTAGAGAAACGGACAGAATCCTGGGGGAGCTGGAGCCTGGATTTTATTCCCTGCAGTGGCTGTGTCTGTTGTCTAGTGACTCTTTAATTTGAGATATATAACAGTTCCCAGAATAGGGACCAGACCCCTAAGCCATTGCTGGACTTTCTTTTGGAGTGAGTTTGAACACTTCAGACTGAAGAGGGCATGGTCCTTTTGGGTGCTTTTGAACTGCAAATTTAGTGAGTCCCAGAAAATGAGATGAAACCCTGAATCGTTAGCTGGGCCCCAGCTCTGTTTGCACCGTTCCACTGCTTGTCTGACACAGATCTGCCCAAGAATGGTGCTGAGCTCTAGCAGGGAGGCTGGGAACTGCTTGGTGCTGATTGTCCTTAGGACCAGGAATGAACCCTTGGCCACCTTTTATTTAGCAGGAGTGCCATTGCCTAAGTCTCCCACTTTCTGACAAGCCGTTGAAGCACTGTGTTGTCACATTAAATGTTGGAACAACCACCAGCTTACTACCTTCTGTCAATATTTTAAGGGAAAAATGGAGAGCTGATTATTTGGACTTCAGGAACAACATAAAGAGGCATGTGCAGGCATGTATGTCAGGCTGTGAATCCCATTCTCAGCATAATTGTTAAGATCTTAAATGTGGGAGGAAATCAGCTCTAATCCATTCTTGGATGCTTCCTACTGCAGGTGATTCTCCTCTGGGTGATACAAATCTAGTTCTAAATGTGTGACCTTTCCCATGGATTGTGTGAGTGAGTCACGTCAGAACCTGGGGATTCTTGCCCCTGTGGGATCCGCAGTAACATCTGGGTGTGCTGGAAGAGACCAGCGTTTGAGTGCAAACCAGAGTCACTGCTGGCTGAAAGAAGAGCTGCTGTATGTATGAGAGAAGTTTTATTTGCCTGTGTTAATTTGGACCTCCCTGTCTGGTTCCAGCATTGGCCTTCTGAACTCTTTGACTCTTTACGCATTGCTGGAGATAGGTGATTGTAGGCTAGGTCCTCTTGGATGGAACAGGACAAGGTGCAGACCTATGAAAGGATTCTTCAGCCTGGAGGAGACTGAGGGGAAACCTCATGGCGGCTACAGCTTCCTCTCAAGGGAAGCAGGAGGGGCAGGCGCTGATCCCTTCTCTCTGGGGACCAATGACAGAACCCGAGGGAATGGCAGGAAGATGTGCCAGGGGAGGTTCAGGTTGGACATCAGGAAAAGGTTCTTCCCTAGAAGGTCGTGGAGCACTGGAACAGGCTCCCCAGGGAAGTGTCACAGCCCCAAGCCTGACAGTGTTCAAAAAGAGACTGGACAACGCCCTCAGACACATGGTGTGAACTGTGGGGTTGTCCTGTGCAGGGACAGCAGTTGGACTCGATGATCCTCGTGGGTCCCTTCCAACTCAGGACATTCTATGATTCTATGATTTTTAGAGTTGGATCTTGTTTGTGGACTGTGTACTTTCTACATCTCGTTTCTGAGAAAAGCACAAGAAACTGTTCCAAAACTTGGCTTCGGTTTATGGAAAGGCAGTGTAATGAGAGTGCTGGGGCAGAACTGCACCCTGTGCAGCCGTCTCAGTCCAGTGATCCTCTCCATCCTCACGCACGCACTGCAGTGCCTGTTGGGCAGTGAAGGTGGTGATATCTTCAGCGACAGGAATGGAAAAAACATCATTTTACTATAGTCATCTTAGTTTCATGATCTTAGTACTTGCGAGCTCATTTGCATGGCCCAGATGGGCTCTTCAAAAGAATAAACTTTGGGTTTATTACCGATCTGCAGCTCATTTTCTTGGTTTCATGGGTTTTGAGTGTTGTGTTGTTTTTCTGTGTGACTGCTGCCGTCTTGGTGCTCGCCCATTTCCTGGCTACAAACTAGATTTCACTTCTGATTTCCATGACAAAGTACACAGACCGTGCCCTGCAATTTGATTCAAGCCTGCTTTTACAGAAGGAGATAAGACAGGCAGGTCATAGTGGGAGACCATTAAATAAAATGGCAGGCGCTTTAGTTTTGGTGAAATCCAGAGCAGGAAATGCTTGAGACCTCTCAAACCTTGGAAAGGTGTCAGGTTTTGCAGCCCTACAGTCGTGGAGTGCAGGAAGGGCCCATTGACATGAGCATGTAGTTTTGTACTTCCAAGAGATGCTGTTTCAGGCTGCTTGAAAACTCGGGAAAATCGTCACCGCAACAAGTGTTTCTAGCTGTTTCTGCAGACAAAGAGGCTAAGGATTTCATGCAAGAAATCAATTATGGTAACTGCAACATGGTTTTATGGCAAGCTTGAATTCCATAGGTCCCAACAAAGTAAGTTATGGTTATAACAACAGCCACAAAAGGGAAAAGTTGAGGAATATTAATTAAATGTAGATTGTTTGGGTACCTGATCTATTGAAAAGCAGAAGAGACTAATTAGTAAACTAGTCTCAAATACATTAGAGGCTGCTTTGTGAACACAGTCAGCCTTAGCACATGATTTAAACTTTAATATAAGGACATTATACACTTTAGTATCTGGGAACCAAAAAACTTCTTTTCTCTTTTTTTAGGTGATACTGTCACTATTGGAGATGTATCTTTTAAACTCAAAACGCCGAAGAACCCAGAACTTGTTCCACAGAAGTACAGTAAGAATCTGCTTTCCTTTTAATGGATTTCAGGGCTTGGTTCTAAAAACTTTTACTCAGTCAAGTCACCTCACTGACTTTATTGAAATCGTCTAAGAACCATCATTTTGAAAAAGCACGTGATTTGGCGAAGGCTGTCTTTGCCGAGTTCTTTACTGTATCTCTGATTCCACCCATTATACAGGAATCTCTTAAGTGCTGCTCTGTATTATTACTTTTTATAGCTTCTTAAATTATAGATTTTTGCCTTTCATAATTTATTTTGGATGCCTATTTTCTCATTTTTATAATCAAGTAAGGACATTGGTTATCTGTGCCAATGACTAATGTGATCTGGTTCATGTAGTTACACTTCTTGCAGGCTGTTTTGCTTTCTGGTTTTCTGTGCTCTACCAAATGTGTTAATTTTATGAATGCTTCCTGCTTTCCACTCCTCCACACCATGCCAGTCACTGTTACATGTTTTGGTCAGTCTGCACTTTTCAGCAAGATAAATGTTAGATCTAAGTTGCTGTAACATCATTTCTTTCAGTTCTTTGGACTGTGGAGATAAGAGACTTGGTAGAGTTAAGGAATCAGAGATTTTTCTAGTTAACGATTGTAAGGAGGAAAAAGTGGTTGAAAACTAATCTGATAGCATAAAGGTTTTTAAACTTGGAAATGTACAGGATGATTGGATCTTAGCTAAAATCTGGTACTACAGCCAGAAGTAATGTTTGTTAGCACATATTAGGTGTATTATTAGTTTTTTCTTCTTTTTTTTTTTTTTTAATGATCATGACTGAAAGGAGCCCGTGTCAGGCTTGGGATACTATTGTTGATCAGTATTTGTGTACTTACAGTAGGATTAAATTAATTAAAATCAACGTAGAATATGTATTTAGTAGCAGAAAGCTGTTTCTAAATCCTTGAGTACAATTTCTTTGTATATTTAAATTTAGAAATTTTTTTACGACTTAGTGCTTAAGTTCTAGGATTATGTTACTATGGAGAACTAAGTTATATTCCTTTAGTGAAACTAAGTAGATTGTATTGGCTTCATGTCAATTATCTCCTCTTTGTTAGGCATTTAGGGAGTATCTGCATTACTTAACACATTTTTTAATTGTTTTAGCAGCATTTTTTGTTTTGCTGTGTGAATGATTCTGTAGATACATGATGTTTTGGTGTAAAGTAGTTGAACATACTTGCATATTTACACTGATCTATAAACTGAAATATTATATATTTTGAAATTTTATTATAGTAACTAATACTGAAATGGCCAAGGTACTTATCTGATTTATTTTGAACTAAGACTGAAAATAATTTGGTCATCCACTTAAGTGAGAAATATCCCCAAAAAGGTGTCAGACATTGTAATGTTGGCAGTGGATTAAGAACTAAAAGTTGGAAATTAAAGCAGTCACAGTTAATTTATTTGTGCTGCATATTATATTGTTTTCTAGCTCATCTTTTTTGTAGAATAGCATGATTATTCTTATGTTATTCTGCCACATAAAAGCCACATTAAAGTATCTATAATTTACAGCAAATTTTAGGGACATTACAACTTATTCTAAACACAGCATCGTTACTCTAGGCTTAAAAATAGCCTTAAAAATCTGAAAAAAAGTCATACAGTAAGGAATGTAAATATGTTAAATACCTACCAAACTTAAAATTTGTCATTTTGTCATGTAATTTATACCAAAATATTTAATCTTTGTGTTATCAAATTAAACTGATTTTTAACTCCTTTATTGAGCCTTGTTACATTTTTCAGAAACAGACAAGTACTGCTGGTTACCTTATGTTTTCATGTCTTTCCTTTTTGAGGTTTTATGCTAGGTGCCTAGCAAGTTCTGTATGAAGTAGTCCATTTTGTGTGTTAATGTAAAATATTAATTTGTTTTACTGTTGTTGGCAAAGGGCTTTTTATTGCAAGATGATAATTAAAGGTGCATAAAATATAAATTGCTCTTATTTTTTTATAAGTGACAATTAAAAATGAGTCATATACAAGGGGATTTTGTTAATGGGATTTCTGTCATAGCTCTGTCTGACACATTCTAGAATGAAGGCATTTATTTTTGCACTGCTTGTTCTTTTATCAGTAAAAATAAAACCTAAATTTTTAAAATATCGCCATGTCTGAAAAGCACAGCTGCTTCTTTAATTGTACTTTGGAGAAATTTGTGTGGCTTTCCATGATAGTTTAGATCTAAAATTGAATTGTGAGAATGCACTTTTTTTTTTTTTTAACACTGACTTCATGTCAGTGCACTGCTTTTGTTAATGGTTTCTGGAAATTGTATGGAAATTACAATCTACCTGATATTTCACAGAATCACAGAATGGTTGGGGTTGGAAGGGACCTCTGGAGATTGTCCAGTCCAAACCACCTGCTAAAGCAGGTTCACCAGAGCAGATCACACAGGAATGTGTGCAGGTGGGTTTTGAATGTCTCCAGAGAAGGAGACTCCACAGCCTCTGGGCAGCCTGTTCCAGTGCTCTGGCACCCTCCAAGTAAAGAAGTTTCTCCTCATATTCAGATGGAATCTCCTGTGCTTCAGTCTGTGCCTGTTGCCCCTCATCCTATTGTTGGGCACCACTGAAAAGAGTCTGATCCCATCCTCTTGACACCTACCCTTGAGATATTTATAAACATTAATGAGATCCCGTCTCAGCCTTCTCTTCTCCAGGCTGAACAGACCCAGCTCTCTCAGTCTGTCCTCATAAGAAAGATGCTCCAGGCCCCTGACCATTTTTGTAGCCCCCCTCTGGACTCCCTCCGGTAATTCCTTGTCGTCTTAAACTGGGGAGCCCAGAACTGGACACAGTGCTCCAGATGTGACCTTACCAGTAGAGAGGGAGGAGAACTGCCCTTAACCTGCTGGTCACACTCTTCTTAATGCACCTCAGAATACCATTGGCCTTCTTGGTCACAAGGGCACATTGTTGACTCATGGTCAACCTGTTGTTGACCAGAACTCCCAAGTCCTTCTCTCCAGTGCTGCTTTCCAGCAGGTCCACCCCTAACCTGTACTAGTGCCTGGGGTTATTTCTCCCCAGGTGCAGGAGTATTTACTGATCTTGACAAAACAATTCCTAACATAGCTCTTCCAGGACACTTTGTTTAATGAAGGCAAATCCTTATTAAGGCAGGAAAGGGGTTGTTCTCATCCAACACCATGTCAGCTCTGCTGCTCTGTGAAGGTGCAAGTGCACCTGGGAGTTTGGCTGTAGTCGTGTTACCTGCAGCTGCATCGCATTGTGAAAGGTTGATTTCCAACTGTGTGTGGTTTTGTGCCAGGTGTCCTGAGTCTGAGCACCCTCCCCAGTGTGTGATCAAACGTAACATGCATGTATGCAAAGAGTTAGGCGATAATTCCTGTTACTTTTGTCACTTGAGATGTATGGAAGACTATTTATTGTGAGGAATTTAAACAGAAAGTTTGTGTGCATAATAATGGACACAAAAAGGTAGCATTAACTGGATTTCTGTGCTTGAAAGTATATTTTTTTAATGTTGAAGAAATTGAGGTTATTTCTCTGTATTAGGCTCAGTGATGCCAGCAGTTCGTGTTATTTATTCTTCACCTGAAAGATCGGTATTGTCTTAACAGTGAAACATCCCAGTGTCCTTCTCCCAGAGCGGTGTCCTGGAGCAGGGACAAGCGTGTGTGTTCAGGTATTGCTCGGAGTAGGTTCAGATTTGCACCGGAACGTGTGTTCATTCTTCTTTCTGCTTACTTTAAATCTGAGTGTCAGAGTGCAACACATTAGAGAGACAGGTTGTATTGCAGGATGACCAGAATTTTGCACTAATAAAGATTTTTGTCATTGCATTTCTTCTTTCCTAGTGTAAGGAAGGATGCCTGTTGTCAGAGATGGGGATTATTTCAGCAGTTGGAGTTTGCATGTAGGCTGGCAACTGATCTGCTACTTGGCTGTCACCACCTAATCCAGAATCTGAAATAGTGTTTTTTTTTTCTACACCATTATCCCTTCTTTTTCTACACCAAGGGTAAGGCACAGATGGACATGGAAACCTTCAGTGAAGGTGGAGCTCAGGGAATGTTCTGCACCGTTCCTTGTGCCTCAGAGCAAGGTCAGCTCAGTCTGAACCGTTCCTGGGAGATGTTTGTTCCCCTTTCTTAAAATGTGGCAGCAATATAGGTTCTAGAACTTCTCTGCACACTTTGCTGTGGTAATTAACCATTCTTTTGTTAAAAAAGCTTTTCCTGATGCCTCATTTAGATCTTTTTGGACATATTTCAGTTCCCTGGGTCTTGTTCTATCTAGCATAACCATGATGTACAGATTACTTTTTTCTTCACTGTGATTCTGTCTTGCATATTGGAAAACAGTTGTTATGATTTTCAGTCGGTCCTTCTCTAGACTGAATTATTTAACTCTTCCATGTCTTCCAGACTTTTGGTAATTCTTCTTACTCTTTTCTAGAATCTCTTGAACTTTTCAGGATTGGACTGAGCTGTTGTGCTCAAAAGCAGGCACAGTATATCCCTCCAGTTGGAGTCTGAGCTGCAGATAACTGCTCTGGCTGTGTATTTACCTATGAGCTTTACATCCAGCTCAGAGTAGTTCAGTTTATTCCATGTTTATATATAACTAAGAGAAACTTAGTCTTCTCAATCCCATTCCGTGTCCTTTCCAGAAAGCCATTTGGTTTTACACGATCCCTTTCTGTTCTCTTTTCATTTATACTCACATGGAGAAATACGATTTACCTGTGTACATCTTACACCTTCCTGTGAAGCAATTGACTTGGAGGAATAAATGATAGATGAGTTTTATGGTCTCATCCAAGGAGTAACTTCCCCCTTTCTAAGCCCCTGTGAAGGCTCGTGGCTTGTTTCCTCACCATCGCAAGAACAAAAATTTTTGGAATGAAGACTGTTTCCATGAAAAATTTATGAGGAAAAATAGTATTCCAGTGAAAACAGCCTGCAAAGCAACCACACTATAAGACTTCGTAAACTCCTTGGGCTCTGGGCATCAGCATAAAATTGGAAGAGCAGCAGCGTTTTACATGTGAAGTGCCAAATGAAAGCAGCTGACAGCAGGACACACCGGAGCACTTCCCTCCTCACCTTGGCCATGCTGCCTCCTTCACTGTATCACTCCCTTCATGGTCCCCCAGCCTCAACAAGCAGTGAAATAGTCCCAGTGAGCATTTTACCTTTTCAGAGTGTGTTTGTTTTTAGGCAAAGGCCTCTCTTCCTGTTCCCTCCTTCCTGAAGCGTATTTTACTGCGGCCACCCTCTGTGTGGGATATACTGCAACCTGCCAGGAAAAGCTAAAAGACCCCCTTGGTAACTGGATGGGGAGGAGATCTTTTTCCCCCTCGTGAATTTCTGCCTCCCCCAATAAAAGGAACCGTTCTCAGGCTCTGAATATGCACTTCAGCAAATGTTCAGGGTATGCTGAGGTCTTTTTCTATTCTGTTGAAAATTATATATATTGGTGTTTTCTAAGTGCATGTTGGTTATTTATTAAGTGATTGACCAAACTAGAGTCATACAGGGACACGGGCTCTGATGTATTTTGTACCACATCTGGAATAGATATTCTCAGGAATCAGTTCATGTAACTGTCTGCCTCTGAACAGTGGGAAGAGGTAGGTGTCTCCTTCATTTATGGGATTTCTTCTGTAGGTGGGATACAAGGACTTGCCAGCAGATGCTGCCTGCTATCTCCAGTGCATCTTACGGCTTCAGTGAGTGTAGTGTGTGCCAAGAATTCCAGTGTGAATGAACTGGAACATTTCCGAGGCCAGCATAGCCATTTCAGTCTTGGTTTTATCAAAAGCTGATTTGTGGATCAAACAACAGCAGCTGCTGCATTTGCTTCAAAATCCATCTACAACATTTTCTTCTTTTTTTATTTGGGGATTTCTCCACTCAGCTTCAGCTGCTCACTTCACGAATTGTTTGTGCAGATTCTGCTAGGTGTTGTCCTACTTATCACATATTACAAAGCAATATCATGCAGTTTCTTTCGCTGGCGATCTTTGATACACAGGAATAGCAAATGGTAGCACCAACTACTCTCCTGCATGTGCCATATGGCGTCTTTGAGAATACACTAGAGGCTTCCTACGTACCATCCTGCAGATTAAGAATATAGGGCCAGCTACTCAACTGGTGCAAATCAGCAGAGTGCCACTGAACAGATTGTACAAACCCAGTTTGCGTTAGATGCTATCTGACTCATGGGATAATTAATAAAAATTCCTGTAATATACATACTGATGCTTCTTTCAGCTAATATGCCCTGTCTTCTAAATGTCATAGAATATGATTATATGCTGCTTGTAGTGAAGTTAATATACGGTACTTGAACAGAAATTTTTTTCAAGTCATGTTAGAGAAAACATAAAAGCTTTTCAATGTAGAAGCCACAGTAAAAGTAGTCTAAATATGTAGAAATAATATTAAAGATATGTGTATGTGCATCTCAAGTTCCTTTTGAAAAGCATACTGTGCTTTGGAAACAGTTTATGCAGCATAGATTGCATGTACAAAGAAAATCTTATATTCTTCTGATTTTAGAAGGACATAACTGGGAAACTGAAGTAGGCTTAATATCTGGAGCGATGTACAGATATGACATGTGGCAGTATTCCCAAACACATGTTAGAATAGAAAGAACTGAAAAGTGGAAGCTGCTGTCATGACAGTTCACCTTAGGGAATACTTGCTTTGAATTTTCCACGTTATTTATAATGGGCTTCCTTGGAGTGAGTTTGCAGACGGTCAGTGTGCTGGCTGTGATTTTGCGAATAAATATTTTGAGAAAATTTGGACTGTTTAAACACAATGACGAGAATATAAGTGCCTTATATATTCAGATTTGCTGGGGGATCATGTTCCTAAAATTTTAGGGGTTTTTTTGGATGCTGTACACTTATGTTCTCTTTTACATGACAGTTTGTCTTGCAGATGCTGCTGAACACTCTTAAATCTTGTTTCTATTTATAGTACTGCTTTTAAATCTGACCCAAGTTTTTTCTTGAGGCCATCCTAAAAAGAAAAAAGATGGCTACATGTATTTATGTGAATTACACCAGAGGCATTTGTACAGTCATGCTGCCAAAGCTGTTTTTGCGGTGCTTCTAATGCATGACTTTTGATATGAAATAATTGGGTATTTCAGCAAGATTTTCAAGCTTATTTGTCCTCTTTAAGTAAAGTAATTTTTTAAAATTATTTTTTAAAAATTTTATTTGTGAGAACAGGTATTGTAAAAATACAGTAGAGGCACATTGTCATATCTATACAGCAGGTAGGACTAATAATGAACAAGCTTCTCAGTGAGATCTCTGTCTTGCAATTTTAATGGTACCTTTAATATAATACTTTTTATTTCTGTGACGCTTTTGAAATTACCATACCTGTCCAGTAGTGAGGTTTTGACGGAGCAGTTCTTCTGGTGTCATGTATTGCCCCTTATTTCCCAAAGAATAGATGTAATAGGAGCTTTCTTAGTTTTCTTGAAAATCTCATAGAAAAGAGTATGTTATTCCCTGTGAGGAATTTATTTATATTTGGCTTGTTGTGTGTGGTATGTGTTAGGTGTATAACTTTTGGAAAACAGTATTGCAGTGAAGAAGAAGAAAATATTCTTATATCCATATGATTTTACCATACCATATGTGAGAACTAATCCTGGGCATGTCAGTGGAAGTTATTTAAAAACAAACCACACCAAGCTTGAAATGTTATTTACAATTATTCTGCTAATCCTAACACAAAGATTTATTGCCTATGTCTGTATATTTTCCCTGTTCATATTGTTTTTAAGGATATAGATTTCCCAGCAAGTGGAAGATTTCAAGTGGTTTTCCTGAGTGCCACATCAAAACATTCAGTTAAAACTTTTTTTTAAGTTTTCCTTAGCCACCTTTATGCTCAAAGAACCCTTCTTGTATCTCATACAGTCATTTAGTACTGTTTCTATGATCTTACAAAAAAGGATTTTAATTCTGGTGTACAAAGATTCGAGGGTGAACTGAAACCCCTGAGAGCTGAGGGGCACTATTGCTGTGGTCCTGAACTCTCCCCCACACATGCTGCATCGGGAAAGCTGATATAAAACTTGAGGCTTGGGTTTTAAAATTTTGTCTTCTAATTGCAACTGGTGGCCACAATGAAAAAAAGGTAAATAACCAAGTATTCATTTGAAAATTTCATCGCCTTTGCTCCTTTCTTACTGCACTTTAGTGTCCAAGACACCACCCTTGAGGCTCCAGCTTCAAACCCCATCATCAGTCTTGTCAGATTGTGCCAAAAGGAACCATATATGTCCATGCATATGTAAATCTCCCTCCTGGCTTGCTTGTGTTCTCCTTTTCCTCCTGCACTAGTGCTTTTTGCTTGGGTCTGAGAAAGAGCCAGGCTTTGCTAGAGGGTATGGGAAGGAATATTCTGGGGAGAGAGTGATGTGTGGCAGCGGGAATGGTGCCCCCATTCAGTGTGCTCTTTCTGCACAGTACTGCCAACATTTGTATACACATGGTAAAGGTTTTAGTTTAATTATGTTATTAATTATAATATTACATATCACACATATAATATTATAATATTAATTATATTTAAGGGTGGATGTCAAGAGGATGGGACCAGACTGCTTTTGGTGATGCCCAACAACAGGATGAGGGGCAACAGGCACAGACTGAAGGTTCCATCTGAATATGAGGAGAAACTTCTTTACTTTGAGGGTGCCAGAGCACTGGAACAGGCTGCCCAGAGAGGCTGTGGAGTCTCCTTCTCTGGAGACATTCAAAGCCCACTTGGACACCTTCCTGTGTGATCTGCTCTGGTGAACCTGCTTTAGCAGGTGGGTTGGACTGGATGATCTCCAGAGGTCCCTTCCAACCCCAACTGTTCTGTGATGCTGTGATAATCAGGCTATTGCTTTTTAAAATAATATGGGGGTTGTATTCTTAATAGAAATAAGTGGCTCTGCTTTTAATTTTATTTTATTATGATTTTGGAAGTTGTGTGATATTGATGTAGTGATATTGCAAGGTTTTAATTTCTTTGACAATTTAATTCTGTGTTTTATTTTGTCAAAATCTAAAGAGGAATGCAGTTGTCTTTTAAGTAAACAGGAAATCAAATATATCCCCAAACATTAATCTTATTCTGATGCAAACACAGTTTTTATTTTGTGTTCATGATTCAAAGAAGCATTGGGCTATAGGCTGGATTGATCTTTTACAAATTACTGATAACACATTAACTGATGCTGAGGAGTCCAGTCAACATTGGGTAATAAAACCCAGTCTTTGTGTTGATCAGTTTAATGTGAAAAGAGAATCAACAACATTATTTTCTGGTTTTTTGTTGGGGTTTTTTTTGGAAGGATGAAGTTGAGCAGACAAAAAGGCAATGGATAAGATAGGTATATGAACTTATATGTACATTAAGCAGTCTAAGATATATGGTGTGTGGAATTCCCTGCTTTTCAGTTGTCCAACTTCAGGGCAGCACATCTTTGTGTCTTTGTTTTATTTTTGCAAATAAGAACAAAATAATGTATGAATGCCCAGGTATGTAACATTTTTCAAAATTAGATAACGTGTTCTGTCTTTGTGTTTCAAAGTGACAGATTCATTGGCCCAGTCTGTAGTCCACCATTTGAGATGGATAATGCAGAAAGATCTTCTTGGCCAAGATGTCTTTCTTATTGGTCCTCCTGGCCCTCTCCGGCGATCTATTGCCATGCAGTATCTGGTAAGTATGTTGGTTTAAATTCATGGAGATGTAGTCACTAATGTCAGTTATTCATTCTACTACTAGCCAAATTGTAAAAAGTAGTCCTAGAAAATCTTACAGCAAGATACTTAGGAGGTAAATAAGTTTTTCCATAAATGTGCTTTCCAAAGTTTTGTTACAGACAAATAGAAAGTACAGACATTTCAATACATGTTTTTCTGCTTAAACTCCAGGGGGAAAAAAAGTTGGAAAACCGTGTTACCATATGCTATCACAAATGGAGAAACAGTTTGTTCTAGGCATTATGTATGTTAGAAGATTAAGATATCTGCCTACTGTTACAGGCAACAAATTGGTTTTGCTTCATTATATAAAAAAAGAAATGAAGGAAGGGATTTAGGAGAGGAGTGTTCTGAGTAACATTTGGGAACAGTTATCATAAGTGATTAGAAACAGTAGATGCATCTATGATCTTCCCTTGGAATGTGGGAAGGATTTGCCTACGTCCATCTGCATGAACCATGGCAGTACCATATGCAAAATTTCCAAGAAAAAGCTGCAAGATTGTGAAATTTGGGAAGGGGAGCAAAGATCTCATCAGCAAACCAGATACACTACTTGATAGCTAGATGCGCTCCTTAAAATAAGTGAGAAGAGTTTGGTATAACCTAAAAAGAAGACTTACGGAACACCAGATATCCAGGCATGGGACATAGAATGCATGTCAGTATTTGTATCGCTGTTTTTATGCACCCGAGCTGTGTTAGGAAGGCTGCAATTACTGTTTCAGTGCCATGCCAAACAATTACGGGAAGGCGGGTCTTTGCACGTGAGCAGATATACGCTGTGATCCCTTTAAAGAAACTACATAAGCCTGGAAAACTTTTATGGGCTATTGCTGAAAGCTACTAGTACGTGTTCTTACACGGAACTGATTGTTGAAGAAAACTCTCTTGTATTTCACCTTCTGTTTTTTTTTTCCCTTCAATTATAAGAAAGTCTAGTTTTATCTACCTGCAGCATAAAGGAATTGGTGGCTTTGTGACCAGTAGGCACTGAGAAAATGGAAAGGAAATAATTTTAATTTTCTTTTTATATCTTTGCTCTATTTCTTCATACAACTGTAGTTAGAAGTTGCCTCTTAAGAGAGATCTGTTAACTATATCACACCTTTTGTTGAGGTGTAAGGGCTAAGAGCATTTCGGTATTAATCTGTTTCCTAGCAGAATGCATGATAGCCCAGGTTGGAAGTGGCAGAAACATCAGGTATAAATGCATGGTTTGGTTTGGTTTGTTTTTTTTCCTTTAAGATAGAAAATTCTAAGCATATCTCATATTGAATCAAAATAAACAAAACAATAAGCCAAGGGTTCTGATTTTTTAAACAGTCTCTAATTTTACACATACAAACTGCATCTCGTGTCATTAAAGGGAGAGAAGAACAATACAGTTCATCAGGGTACTGACAAAGCATATACAGGTAATATTGCAGCCTTGTCACAGTATAAGTGTTACTGAGTGAGAGTTGAAGCTTTTCTATGTTTTATGGAAAACTCCTGACTTTCATTCATGATTTGCAGATGCTGATTGTTTTTCAGAGTCCAGAAGGTTATCTTACAGGATGTTACAGATGTTCAATGGAAAGAATATATAGCTGGTTATTATGTTTTTAGGACAGGTTTGGGGAAAATAAAAGTTTATCGAGCAGAAATTCAAACCATTTTGTTTGAGGCAGAACACACTGTGAGCGTTTTAAAAATACAAGAGATTAGATTTTGTTCAAAGTTATTTCACTTCACTGTGCTGCTGCCTTGAACTTTTTGTACAATTATACCACTAGGCCTATTGTTAAAGTTCACTTTCTGGGGTTATAATCTTATTTTTGTAGTAACTTCAGACTCTTGTCCACAGGAGTTAACGAAGCGGGAGGTTGAATATATTGCACTATCAAGGGACACCACAGAAACTGACCTCAAACAGCGGCGAGAGATCCGAGATGGTAGCGCTTTTTATCTTGATCAGGCAAGTTACAGTCACACGCCACCTAATCATTGTTTACAAGCAGTTTGGAGGAAGTCGTGGTTTATATGATGAAAAACTAGTACATGTATTGCAGACTAACTGACAAGTTTCTGATGAAGTTAGAAAGTCTTATATAACACTCTTGATCTCGTTAATACTGAAAATGTTATCTTTACTCCAATCCAAGATTACTCTGTCTCTTAAGAGTACCTCAGGGTTGATTTAGGCAGACTGTCTTTGATGTACTTTTGTAATGAGGAGTGAGATCCATTCAGCGCATGTTAGGCTATAGTTTCACAAGCACTTCTCTTGGTGTGTCTCTTACCTAACACTTGTAGAACGTTAGATCAGGAGATTCATTTTAGGAATATATCTGGTTTCATTGACAAAGAGTCTAGTTCGTGTATTTTAAGACTGCTCTGTGTTGTGAAACACAAGCACAGTAAATGGAGACAACTGGGAGATTTGATTCAAAAGCTCGCTCTTGGTCTGGATTAAAATAATGATTTAAACACTCCTGCCATCAGTATTTCCCCAGCCCCTTAGCTGGTCTAGTACAACCACAGAGTGATTTAGATTAGGTAAGATTTCTCTTTGTAAGTTATCAAGAGTGCACCTTCCTTTCAATTATGCAGGTAAAATATACACTTCATTTAAAATATCTGTTCTCCTAGATACCTAAATTTTGTATACAAGTTGGGTTTCTAATTAAATAGGGTGGGTTGGTTCCTCTGATGTAGTGTGAATTTAAATTTGTTACCTAAACAGTTTTCAGTTGGTGATGCTATAGAGGTTAAATCACATCATCATATGAGTGATTTGTGAGTGGAAAGGGAGATGGGAACAGGAGAGGAAAGAGAATCTAGAAGATTTGTTCTCTGTTTTAAAGAAACACTTTTAAATTTTTTTTTTTTTTTTTTTATTCCCAATATCTCTTTTGCAGCCTTCAAACTTTAAAGAAACCTTTAAATAGATTTTCTTGAAACCACGGAAGAGCCTCAGAATGAAGGATAACAACTAATCTAAATATGGGGGGTTTTTTTAGTTACTTTTAGGACTTCAAATTATCTCATGTCCATCTGGAAATATGAGGGTTGCACAATATGAAATAATTTAAAGTACTGTGCTGTGGATTAGGGCTGTAAATGGCTTCTCATTTACCAGAGGACAGGAGCATTTGTGCAGGCTGTCGGGTTAACTCACGTTAGCTCCATGCCTAACTGCTCTTATGGACAGCCTCATCCTCACACTTTCTACAGGATAGTCAAAGTAATCTGCCTCTGGTGTAAGCGCATTAATTAACTAACATTTGTAAGAACCACTGCGTCAGGGACTGTAAGAAGCTCACCGAGATGTGAGGTGATCTGTTAACCCTGTATTTGTCTGAAGACTTTGATCCCCATGTAAGTATGAGGAGGCTTGCTTCACTTTGTACAAGCTGATCTCGCTCTGGTAAGAGCACTCTACGAAATTTAGCTTTCCAAGTTAAAGGTCTAAGATTACCTTTATTCCCCAGTTTGTTGGAAATTATCGATTAAGAGGTTTTTACAAGAATCCAGCACAGCAGCACTTCAGACCAAGACTCTCATTTAGCAAGATACCAAAGTTCTAAAATCAATTGAAATCGTCATGTTTTTCCTCAGCTCATGTGTTACTCATCAAATATGTAACCAATGTATGTTTAAGCTCTGAGGGGAAGATCAGTGATTTGTATTTAGATTAACATTTTTAGAATATTGGAAACATGGAATATTAATCTCTTAGGTAGGGATGTTCCAGCTTAAATTTGCTAACCCTATGTTTCAGTTAAAGACACATAAAATATGGTACATTGTTATGTTTAAAACTGTCACAGATCTAATTCTAGCTCAATGATAAAAATGAATAAGGTTTTACAGGTTACACTGGTTTGAATTTTAGTTAGTTCACTTAATGATTTCGAGGTTTGCAGATGGCTGTGCCAATTCAAAACATGACAGAAGCTGGACACTACTTGTCTTTAAACCCCAGACAGAGAAGGCTATCAGTAGGTAGCCTTAACAAAATATTCCCAGAAGAGCCTGAATTGCTCCCGTCGCCATAGGTGAGCTAAAGAGAAGGTGAACTCATATAAGGGACTGGAGATAAAGCTCTGCTTTTCAGATTTACATACTATTTCCCTTCCTGTTGAATCTCATGACACCCCAGGGAAGACAGCAAAGCTTCCAAGTCTGGTTTCCGGATCATCCACTGTATGAATTCTGTGGCTCAAATAAAACTTAGCTGTTGGTTAAGATAGTTGAAGCTCTTTGCATGCAAGTCAATAGAGTAGTGTAGTTATCTTACACTTTGAATAATAATATACTACAGCAAAAGCTTGCATCAGAAATAACTTTAATGTAGTGGATCATCAGATTTGCAGACCCACAAATGTCTGCAAAATTGTCTGTGAGTGTTTGTTAAGATACTGTGGTTGTTTATAGGTTTACATTTACAAGTGACATATTAAATACTGTAAATTGATATCTTGGAGGTTTCAAAACGTCTGATATGTTTTAACATCAAGTTACTGAATATGACTGCAGATAGTTATTTAAGATAGATTTGGAAGATGGTGATTTGGAAGCAGTGACTGAAATTCCGTATTGAAATGTGTATTGAAGTGTTGGGGTATCACATATCCTTGCATGTTAGCATTTCTCAGTACTAGAGTGAATCAAATGGCGTAAGATTTGGAGTTATGGAGTTAGAAAAGGCATGGGGAAAGGGTTTTGTTTACCTCAGAAATAGAGGACCACTAAAATAGAGGTAAACACTGAATTATCAGATTCATTCCCAATAAAAAGAATGTAAAATAAAGGGCTTATAATAGGTTAATTGTGAATTACTTTTTTTCATTCGGGTACTGACAGCAGGAAATTCTGTTTTCTTGTCTTTACCTTAGGCCATTAATTTTGGTTTTCAGCTATTAATTCACTGTTAAAAGCCTCAGAAATGTCATTATTGCCATTATTCAGACAATTAAGTAACCTCTTGCTTTTATTCTGTAATTTATTGCATGAACTAATTATGTTGTATATCAAGTAATTAGTTAGAATTACTTTATATTACTTAAATGGCGGCTTCAAATTTTGCATTTATTGATAGAAGAGCTTGTCTTGCAGAGAGTTTTTCTCATTCTGTGACTCTGTAGTTGAGACACCAAATTGATTGAACCAGTACGGAGATCCTAATATCAGCCTATTTTATTTTCAAAAATTAAGGAATTAGATTTGATATTTTTATGTTTGGGGTTTTGTTTGTTTGTTTGTTTCCCCACTTCTGATGCGGTTTTGCTCTTTATCGTGTGTATACAGCTATAAAAGGCATACCTCTGGTTTGAATTCTTATTTCTACAGCCTCCTACATTTTAAATTATTACATCTAAGGAAATCCTACATTAAAATAATGTAGTTGATGCAATTTGGAGAGCAGCCAACCTACTTTGTTGGTGTTTGAGAGGTTCAGTGCTCCAGGATTGTGCCACAAACCGTGTTGCCTGGAATGCCCGGTTTTGCTTACTCTGTATCTTCCAGCTTTTGCATTAAATGAAACAAGCTTCCCAAACACAGGCCACTTTATTAAGTGTACAGTCATTTTTGTTTGGGACAGTCAAACTAACTGAGGTTGGAATAAGTAGAAAAATATGGTTACGTTCTGAAAAATTACAAATAAAACATCATGATTTTGAAGATTTGCTGATTAAGTTGTATCCACTGAGTACATAAGTACATATATACTGAATCAGACCGAGTTTTGGTGTATCTTCGAACTATGTGAACATACTCATTTTAATAGAACGTTTTTGCATCCCTTAGTGCACCAGCATTGTAAGTTATACAATGATAAAATTTAAAACTGATTGTCAAGATACCAGAAAAATTATCTTCTGCCATGGCTTGACAGACCATGATGTAGTAATCAATTGAAGACTTGGAGTGATGGAAATGACAGTTTAAATCATCCTGCTTGTAAAATGAACATGACATGAAAACCTGTGGAGCAGCACTACACAGACTTGAGTTTGGGAAGAGAATTATAAAATAAGATACACGATGGGTAAGAATAATTCAGCTCTAAAAAAAAAAAATCAATCAGCAAGTGCAAATTGAGTAATTCTGTGACTTATTATCTTACTACCTTGGGGGTGACAGTGGATTTTTGCTGAGCTGGTAAGTTAGCCACACCAAAGGCATTGTCAGAAAGCTCAGTTTAGTTGTCTAACGGTCACTGCGGTATCTGTCTGGTACAGGGTGCTAGAAAAATCCGTAGAAAGAAGATGCAAGCCATACAGTACTCCAGAAGTACGAGTATTACTAGTAATTTTCTTGTGTCAAATATTGCACAGAAAGAGGGAAATATTACGTAGAAACAAACATTTGGTTGAAGTTAATCTGTGTGTTTAATTCCTTACAGATTAAAATGTAAGGTGTGGGGTTCTTTTTTTTTTTATGTTTGCGACTGTTGCAACTATATTCTACTTTCTTTTCAGCTAGTATTTCCTACAATGCAGGAAAGTACAATACTTTGTAATATGTAGGGTCATAACACTCATAGGCAATGTGGACTTGATGGATAGTGCCCTGAATCAAAGGGATTTATGAGAGATAAGTAACTGCATAATTTTTAGATATCTGTCTTCATTTCCTTTTTATTCTGCTACTCATCAGGAAGAAAAATGTAAATAACTCATCTCCCTTACTTGAGAGTTGTCTAGAATGAAGATGAAAACTCCTAGGTTTCTTTGTAGATACTTGCACTGATAAATCTGTTCAGGAACTCAGATTTCCTGCTCCTGGGTGCCTGCTGTCTGCCCAAGATGCAAAATGTGTCACATACTTGATGTAAATGTACCGCTGTACTAACATACCTGATGTAAAGCAGCTAAAATGGCCCAATTGACCCTGCCGAGGTGAGGACATAAGCTCTTGTAAATATAGAGTGCAGGCACTGTTGCAAAAACACCCTGATTCTTGTGTTAGTGGAGGGGGTGATGGAAATAAAACAGATAATTCATCCATGTGGTAGTTCAGAAAAAGAAAAAAAAATCGTGTGAAGGTAGCTGAAATAGATGACTAGAAAGCTAAAATCAATACTATGAAATGACTGTTCCAGCTCTTGTCATAGTAACATATTTATGATCGTACAGTGTGTCGGTTCACTTCCTAGGGTAAACTTTTCTAGCCTAGTTTTCTGATTTGAACCTCCAGTAAATTCAGGGTGTTTCTTTTTTAGTTGCTTTTTGCTCTGTGCTGTGGTGTTGCATCACAAATTAGGTGCTCACCAGTTCAGGCTGCTCTTCCTCATGGAAACATGAACTCCAACTGATAGCTGGAGTCTCTCTTTGGGTACCACTGCTCTGGTACACTGCAATTTCCCTCTTTCTCTTTTTTTTTTTTTTAAATTTAATAAAAAAGGAGTGAATAACAGTGTTAAATTAAACCTACCCTGTAATTTTCCTAACCTCACAGGGGAAAATTAGCTATAAAACCCACCCAGAAAACACTTGATTAACTCAGCAGGGAGGTCGTCTGAATAGTGAAGATGTAGCCCCCTGCTCCATTACAGAGGGTGGAAAAGGTCCAATTATTTAGTTCATAAGTTACTTTTAAATTTGACTAACCACATTAGTTTAGCTGTGAATTATTTTATGATTCTATTAGTTACTATTACATTGATTTTAATAAAACCTGAACATCACATCTGGAATATATGTAGCTCAGTATTGTGGCCTAAGTTGTAAAATGTGGAACTATAGTTCATCATCCTCTACAACATGAAACATTTTTTAACAAAAAATAGAATACACATTTAGGTGAATAATAGGTCTGTTTTTAATCTCATCTTTGATTGGCATTATACATTCAGGACATTTTTATTAAATACATGTTGTTTTAAGCAACTAACAAGATTTTACAAATATTTAAGGAAAAAGATAACAGTAAGGTTTTAATGAAAGTTGACATTGTTGCTTTGAAACTGGTTGAATATGGCTTTTAATAGCACTTCATCTTGCTACTTAATTTTTGATTATACTTTTTTTGGAAGTATGTTATCACTTCAGTCCATTAAATAATCATCCATTTCAGCTTTGCTCAACAGCTTCCCTGTTTGCTTAACTCGTGAGGGAAGACAATAACTAAGGAATTAAGAGGTCTAAAAACTGAAAGATTTTCTTTGGTAGAGGCATACCATTAGACATGCTGTTCACTCTAGGATATTTTAAAATCTAGCAAAGTAGATTCCCCAACAGGAAACATCCTTATATGCTTCACTGCCCTTAACATCTGTTTGCACATCTATCTTTAGACTGTGTCTAAATTTCTAGAATAATTTGCTATTCCGTGTAAGTATTGTAAAAAAAAATAAAATTGTTAGTTCTCTTGCATCTTCTTAAAAGAATAACCTGAGGCACTTACAGTAAATTACAAGTCTGGATCAATGTCCTCTTCTTTCCGTGGTGAGATTAGGAGTAAAAGCTCATAGCGTGTTCCATTCTGCATTGCTGTCATTTCTTTTCCTGGTATTTTTTTTCATGTTGGTTAGTTTTAATTATTTAAATTTGAAAAATTATTAATTCTATTTGACCTGTGGAAAAAGATTTAGAATACGTCAATTTCCTCTGAGTTTTATGATGCTCAGTAGGTTACTGGGGCTTAATTTAATGGCCACCTCCCATGCCTGGAAGACCTGCTGGTAGAGAGAGTGCAGAGGAGGGCGATGAGGCTGGTGTGGGGCCTGGAGCACAAGTGTGATGAGGAGCAGCTGAGGGAACTGGGACTATTTAGGCTGGAGAAAAGGAGGCTGAGGGGAGACCTGATCTCTGTCTACAACTACCTGAAAGGAGGTTGTGGCATGGAGGGTGTTGGTCTCTTTTCCCAAGTGACAATGATAGGATGAGAGGAGATGGCCTCAGGTTGCGCCAGTGGAGATTTGAATTGGATATTAGGAAAAAATTCTTCACAGAAAGGGTTATGAAGCAGTGGAACAGGCTCCCCAGAGCAGTGGTGGAGTTACCATCCCTGGAGGTGTTTAAAAGGTGTTTAGACGAGGTTCTTAGGGATGTGATTTAGTGCTGGAGTTAGGTTATGGTTGGAATTGATGATCCTGAGTGTCTCTTCCAATTGAAATGATTCTATGATTCTATTCTACCGTGGATTTAATAGTCCAAGTTCTGCTGGCCCGTTGCAGCCAGTCACCATTGTGTTAACTCAAAACCAGCCGAAGTTCTGTATTATCTTTACCAGATGGTTGTTAAGGATCTCTTTTCACCATAAGAGACATCTGGACATTACATTGTGGGGATGTTTATGAGATACAGGAGTGAATGGAAAGACTTGAATGGATGAGTTTGTGTGGGATATTGTGTGGATGGTGGGAACAAGATATTACATTGGAAGAGACATCTGAAATGGAGGCTGCAGATGAAGGGAAACCTGGCCTCATTAGCTCTCATGGTCACTGAGCTACTTGTTCTCTTGTTTTTCCACGTTGTATTAATAGTTACAGTTGTTGTGCTTGAGATGTCATTATAGGGATCCGGTTTTCAGAGCAGTGGAAAGTCATCTTCTAAAAAAAACCCCAAACTCATCTGGAGTTTCAACTTTCATCTGCTGAAAAAGAGACAATTACTGATTACTGTTGTGCAATTTCTAGCAGCATTTTTTTTTTTACATAGTTTTGAAGCGTAGCTTGTGCATCATACTCAGAATGATGCCCAGTTTGAAAAATTAAAGCCCTTTAGAGTTCCCTTAGAACCTTCTTCACAGATTTCTACGCAACCAGGGTTTTCTGGTTCGTGCTAAGCATTTTCCTAAGAGAAGACAACTACCATTTCAGTTTTCTGGTATTTTCAACTATACTGTTAAAATTTCTTATGCCTTTACAAACTATTTTGGTTAGCTTTAAAAAAATGTACTCTCTGGTGTTTGTGCATTTCAGTATGTGCTTTGTAGTGAGCTTTTTTCTGTCCTTCTTCCCTCGCTGACACTGTGTAACTTCATCCATGTGCTTGCTTATACATTGTGATTTATGTCAAAATTGGGGTTTACAGCTTTATTTTGCACTGCTCAAGTGGAGGAGCTCACCGTGGTTCAACTAGAGGAAAGACGATGAAAGTTCACTTGGAATTGTCTTGTTCCTAAGGTGTTTTTGCCTTTAAATATAAAAATACGCTTTTGCAGATGTAGTGCGAAACCAGGGTAAGCAATCTGCGTTATATCTTTGTTCCATAAAGCCACTATTATGTGACTAGCTCTGTGTGAAGAGCTTCTGCTCCTGGCTTATTCGCTGGAGCAGATACCCAGGTTCCCATTCTCCCTGTGCCCTCGGAGCATGGGTGGGAGGCAGCAGCCTCCTCCGAGGAGCAAAATAGTTCCTCGCTGCAGTTATAGTAAGTCTGAAAGTAAACATTTAAAAAATCCCCCTTGGCCTTTTAACAAGAGTTAATACTTCTAATCTCAGGTTTGTTGTCAAGGTTGTACAATATAAGCCTCCCCTGTCAAATTGTGTTTTGTGTTAAACATTTAGAATAAATGAGACTAGTGAGAGAGGGAGGCAGCACAGCTATTTCTGGGTTTTCATTATAGAATTATGAAGATTTGTTTCTTGGAAGCATTTTTTAAAAATGATTTTCAGTGACAGGTTGCAAGCTTACTTTCCCTCCTCTGATTTTTTTCATGCATTTTAGTTTTCATAGCAATCCATCAATATACAGAGAAAACGGAAATAATGATTCAGAGAACGCCTTGTAGTACACTCAGCTCATTGCAAAAGATTGTTACTCATTACCAACCAGAATGCAGAAATATAGTTTAGCCAGGGATACGCAGCTGTTTTGGTCTTAAGAACAGACTTTATGGTATTTATCATGGCAATTTTAGAGGTAGATGAATCATGCATTTATTTCATTGTATTTTGGAGAACAGTTTCCAGTATTTCAGATATACTTTGGAGATACACGAGGAGCACAGTTTGGAGGAAAGCCAATCAGAGTAGCTTAGAAACCCAGTGGTTGTGATTTTATTGTTGTTATGGGGTGTCTTTCCATTAAGAGGTGAAAAACCATGGTTCTTCATCAGCCTTTCTTGAAGCTGATTATAAAAGGTACATAGAGGTAGGCAAACCTGATCTGTAGCATACCTTTTGAAATGTTCTTGTGCTGAGCAATAGATTTTTGGGTATAAAACTTCAAACACTTTCCAAGTTCAGGAAACTGTTTAAAATTTTGATCCTATAAGCTGATGATCAGCAGGCAACATGCTCTTCAAGATTGTGCTGCTAATGGAGAGCGTCTTCTTTCTTGAAGTTGATGATTGGTGTACACTTCTGCACATTCACAGTCTTCCCCTGCAGCAGATTGTCATCATATACAAGCTCAGGAGATACTGGAAGCCTGTTATTTCAACAACCCTTCATCCATAGAGCGCGTGTCTCATCATGAGTCAACAAGATTCTATGGATACTCAAAATATTTTGAAACCATATGAACAGAATGCGTATTTTCCTCTGGTTAGTAAATCTCAGTCATAAAGTCTTCATAGACTTATAATATGCAGAATTCAACCAACTTGGCAAATAAATTGTTTGTTAGAGCATATTCTGGCTGTATCTCCAAGCTGCATTTAGACAAAATAGCATTTTTTTCATGCCAGGTATTGGACTGGCCACTGGAGACTCAGGTTTTCTATTCAAGCATGTTGGAACAGATTTTTGACTTGTACAATTACCTTTCTAGAGAAGAATGTTAGGACAAAATTTGTCCTTTGTATAAATTTTATGGGGCGGGGAGAGAGGAATTTTATATTGCCTCAGTAGAGTATGAGGTCCTGAATTAAAAAAGAAATGAATTCACATACTGATTGCTTTTAGAAAGAATTGGTGATTCAGTGGAAGAGAAATAATCTGGGGACTATATACTTGTTCGATGGGATTATTCCAAGTTCTTCACAGGTTCCTACTGATTATGAGGCTAGATATTGAAATGTTGTACAAAATATCTTTCAGAGAATGCAACTCACATCTCGAGATGTGTACCAGGATTTATGAGTGTCTTTTTTAAGTAATATTTGCTTGAATCCAGGTTAGATTCAGGAATTATTTTCATTTTAATAATGATGTGAAAAGCTTACATCATGGCTAATTTGCCAGTAGTTATTTAGACTTCTATGGTGTACCTAAGAAGCATCTAAATTAGTTAGTCTTATCATTTAGTGTCTTCTTTATCTTCTCAAATGGATCTCGGGTTCTGCTGCATGCTTAGTATCATGTGGCAATTAATTTCTTGTGCTGAACTGTTCTTTCTTTCTAGTTTATGGTTATGCTTTCATCCTTGATACATCTGCTTTCATATGTATGTGTTGGGTTTTTGTGTTTTTTTCTGGTGCTTCTTTGTTATTCTTTCCCATATCTTCCTTCTTTCTCTCTGTCCCAGTTTTTGACATCTATTGTATTCATCAGAGATTTCCGTCTAGCGTCATCTGACACGTCCTTCTGTAGGAGTTAATAGGAGACATACCAGGAAGAGATTTCATTTGTTCTCCCTTTGCAACTATGCTTGTGTCCAAAATTGTGTTAAAATGTAATAGGAATGCAAAGGAAGACTCTTTGCTGCCTCTAAATGTTGCCTGTGCCTAAACCTTCCCCATTATTATCTGCAAATTGGAAGTAGACAAGAATGCATTGAATTTCATGGTCTTTTACTGGACAGTAATTGTGAATATTAGATATGAAGTGTAGTTAATTTACCTGAGTGGATGTCATTGCATGAAAGCTGCACAAAATTACCAGCACCAGCATTCAGTTTTACATTTTGGTTCCACATTATGCACTTAAGTAAACAGCTACATATAAACAACTAATAAATTGAAACAGAGAAAAGTATAACTTTCTGTCCCAAAGGCTCCAGGGGATTATCAATTTAATGGCTCCATTTTGATCCCGATTTTGTAGAAAATCACATTCAGTCAGGGAATATACTTCTAAATCTTTTAAATTTTATGACATTTTTTTGACATCTGATTATTTACGACACTGTTTTGTTTTTGTCATCCGTGTTTTATTTCAATAGACTGATATTTTAGTCAGACTAGAGCAATGTACCGAGGATGAATTACAATGGTGCATAACCAGAGCAATCCAAAGGAATACTTGACATTTTTTCTGAATACTTTAATATAATTGTAAACATGTAAAACCACCTTGGTTGTATGTTTTCTGTATAAATAGCTGCCCCAGAATTGCTAGATGGTTTTAAAATACCTGAAAATACAAACTGTTATGCAACATCAAAAAGATACGGTGCCACATATTACTATACACTGGGTATACACTAAAATGTCTGCAAGGTTTTGCGTTCCATTCTTTTGGTACAAAATACTGGAACTTATTTCTGCCAATCCCTCCAATACTTAGGAGATAAAAGTCCAGCTTACAGAAATAAATGCTGTTTTGGGAAGCAGCTGGAGGTTCTTTTTCAGCAGGGTTTAATGAGATATGTAATGGTTATTTCTATTATAATATTGTTGTGGGGTTTTTTTTTAATTTTTGAAAAGTGTGCAGTTCGTGCGGCTACTGAAGGCAGAATCCTCGTGCTGGAAGGTTTGGAGAAGGCCGAGCGGAACGTCCTGCCAGTGCTGAACAATCTGCTGGAGAACAGGGAAATGCAGCTTGAAGACGGTCGTTTTCTCATGTCTGCAGAGCGTTACGACAAACTCCTGCAGGTACAGAAACACTGTTTGGATTTCCCACTTCTTTTTATCCCCGTTCTTGATAGTCCTGGGACATGGTTATGAAGAGGAGAATCTCACCAAGGCTTTTATGTTTTTCCTGGGGTGTTACATAGGATGAAACAGGCAGGGTGGAAGCTGTGCGAGAAATCAAACTACTGCTTGCAACAGCAAAGAAATGTTTTCCTTGATGTCTGTCCACGTGAAAAAGGGTAGTTCTGTGTTAACATTGTGTGAAGCTTGGATGTTTCTGAAATGTGAAAGCCACAACGTGAGAATAACCAAATACACTTGTGGAAAGAGATTTAAGTTGAAATTGTTCTTGTGAAGTTCAGATAATGCTTCAACGTTGCAATAGACTTGTTGCTAAACTTTGAAAAGGTTAGGATACCTAAAAAATGAGGTCAAGATGAGCAGCAGTTCATCTTGATTCATTAGTGCTGTTTCACCTTTAATTTTCAAAAGTATATGTAAACAGCCGATCTAAATTATAGGAAATGGTTAGAGAATTTTCTTTTCGTAGGAAATGGGATTTTAGTATCTGCTGCCATTGTTACTTCAGCCATTTTCCTTTTTTCTGGGCTTTGAGTCCTCCTGCTTAAATTTGAAGCAGATACTTTTCAGGCTTTTGGGCACCTCGCTAAATTCCGCCAGGCAGTTTCCAGTAGTCCCGCACATCTTGCTTTCATGTACTGTAGTTTCTCATCACATACCTGTCAGTCTCCCGTAACTTCCATAAGTTTCTGATCACACGCTTGTCAGTCTGACCCCTGCTTGCTCATGTTTTATCTGTTGTACCTAACTGTGGTTAGGTGTATAATTCAGACCCATGTGGCACAGGAAGGAAATTTGAAATAAGCCTTCTGTCATTGATCCCGACTGTATGAAGTTGCCAGCTCTGCTGGATTTCTGAAAATATGTCATTACCTCTTAGGCTTCTCGTCTGTCGTTACAATTCTTCTGAACCATGCCTTCTCCAAAAACATTTAGATAATGTTTAATTAGTAGATGCAGTTGTTGGAACTATTATTATTATATTTTAAGTGTAAGTTTTTAAAATGCAATTGTATTTAGAGAATTCAAACCTGGACAGTATTTGGTTGCAATCATGCAAAGCATCTTCCTTTCTTCTTTTTTCCTTTCTAACACTTTTCTAATGATGAAATGTTTCAAAATGAGAGCCTTAGGCACACTGCTAATAGTATATGAATTAAATTAATCTCTTGCACGCTACTGAATCTAATATTGTTGTTTTGTTGTTTGGGGAACATTGTATTATAGAAGCTAATGTTCATTTTCTCTTCTCCTGTGTGAATAATTACTGTATATCTAGGTCTGCGGGAAATGCCCTTGTGTTTGGTTCCAAGGAGAACTTAAATGTGATGTAGGAAAGACTAAAGAGTCCGATTTTTGTATGCAATGAATCTCTTATACGACAAGTGAAGTACAACATTTAGTGTCCTCATGAAGGAGTCTAGTTCTGTATTATTGTTTAGAATAAAGCATAATTTGTAAACGAAACTCTGAAAATGCACATTTTAGTCTCCTTTACAGTTATGAGAGAGGAAAAAAGAAGAAAAAAAACTTGCTTATGGTAGCCCACTTCTAAGGTTTTAGAATAAAATACATTTTGTGGTCTGTTTATTTTCTGTTCTTTATGAAAACAATGCTGTAATGACACCTTTTCAACTTTGACTGTCTGAGGGGTCTTTGGTCAATTTGCTACAGACCTGAAAGTGGCACCTAATGAAGCTTTCTAACTGCATTCATTTTGGAGAAACTTGCTTTTACCATCCACAAATTCGACTAGTCCAATGCTTTCTAGCCCCTCAGAATGAAAGATGAGAACATCACCACATTTAGGTTGAAGGACCAGGGCTGTTAGTCAATCTGTACCTTAGTCATCACAAGTTTTTAAAGAAGTACTTTTTTTTTTTTCCTTCTTCTTGCTTGATTTTAATTAATTTAGGATCATACAAAATCAGAGTTGGATGCATGGAAGATTGTTCGGGTCAGTGAGGATTTTCGAGTGATAGCATTGGGCCTGCCAGTACCTAAATACGCTGGTAACCCTTTGGATCCTCCTCTTCGCTCTCGATTTCAAGCTAGAGATGTTTATCATCTGCCCTTTAAGGTAACTGTTGTAGCAGAAGGGTTGGATTATCTGTACTGAGAAGAGCTAATGTTTTGATGTTATGTTTTACTTACTGCACCTCTGAAAAGAAGCCTTGAGTAATAAATTTATCTTAAAGGGTTTTTTTTCATAGTGGGGCCCTAATAAATTCCTGAAAAGCATGCTTAGAGTTGCCAAGGAATGCTGCAGCAGAAAAATAACTTCTGTAAAACAGTATAACCTTAAAATAAATACTTTATAATATTTCTTTTTTTTTTAATTTAAATAAAATGAATTCTGTGTCAAAGAGTAGGCTCCTCATGTCTGAATTAGAGGGAAAACAGAAAATACCTCATACTTTGTGAGCTGTGACCCACAGTATGATCCCAAAATTAATTTCCTCTGTGATTTTATGTTCTGTTTTCAGGACCATCTTCAGCTATTGTATTCAATTGGATCAAACATTTCCACAGAGAGGTAATTTTTCATAATTAAAAAAAAAATAAAAATGGAATGAAGAAAAGTAATGTCCTTTCAGGATTCCTTGCTATTTTTGTATTTTCTATCACTGCACAGAGACCAGAACTGAAGAAGTTTTTTAATATGTGTGGGTGTATGCTCACGCAGCTTTTCCTATGCAGCCTTCGTATGATGAATACTTAATGCTTTAAAACTTCAATCACACCTTACTTATTTGTGCTCAGAAATAGTTTCAGCATATCCTACTTATTTAACTTTTTGGGCTTTAGTGTTTTAAATATAGATAGAATGTATAAAACTCTAATTATTTTTTTTTTTCTATGCAGAGTTTCTCAGCTCCTGTCTTTTGCTACAACTCTCTGCTCTCAAGAATCTTCTACATTGGGACTTCCAGATTTTCCTTTAGACAGCTTATCGGCTGCAGTTCAAATTTTGGTATGTGCATACACATGTACTGTGAAACTGCATGGGTTTAAAATTTCTCAAAGTTTGATCTGGATTATTCGTGTTGTTAGAAGACTAACATGAACATTTAAAAAATAACCCTGAAAAAGCTAAGGATGGTTTGAGGGAGAAAACCCCAGTCAGATGTCTCTGGATAAAACTTTAGCAGAATATATAGCATAACACTGAAGGACAAAGTATGGCACAACACAAGATTTGTGATGTGATTAAATGTATCTTAGTGCTCAAAATAATGGTTTTTGTGCTACTAAATCATCTCACCTCACTTCAAGGGCATCTGCAGTTTACTTGATGACACTGAGGTAGTCAGCGGAGAGAAACAAAAAGTGCTTCTGATTTAATGGTATGTGCGAAAATCAGACTGATTGCATTACAGAGACACCTATTACTCTCCATTGACACCTAAAAGGATCCAAAACAACTAGTTAAATATGGGTATAGGAGGCAGTTAAGTTGCACGAGATGAAGCCTACATTAGGTCACTGGGGTGGCTGGTGGATTTACAATAAACACAGACCCAGAGGGTCACCTGAAGGTGCAGGTTGTGCACATGTGAAGACGCGACGCTTCCTGACAACTGCGGTCCTTCAGGAAATAAAACAGCTGTACTTGTGGAGTTCACAGCAGCAGATCAGGCAGGTCGGGACTGGAGCTGTGGCAGCCTTTCTGCTTTCCATGGCAAGTTTTTGTCCCCTGGACTTCATAGTGACGTGGTAAAAAGTCAAAACCAGAAGGTGCCTCCTGAAGGAAGCTGGGGAGGTGAGATCTGTATAAAGGGGGGTGGTTGGTGCCCGTTGCATGCAGGAAGGTACAGTCAGCCCAAGAATAGAAAATGCCAAGATAGTTTCTCAAAACCTCTTTCCAAGGCGCAGGTGTCTGTAGAAAGGACTCAGGAGAATTCTCTGTTGTGTCTCCTGTGCAGTCATTTTACCTATGTTACTGTGCAGTGGCAGATTACTTCTACATTTTTTTTTTTATTATATACATTAAAACATACCGATTACTTTTGTTGCTGTGATGCTCAGCCCCCTCAGTTGTGGTGGATGCCTACAGACAGAATTTTTTTCTGAGTTAGTGATACTACATCAGATGTTGAGAAGTTATTACAATTGAAGTTCACAGAAATGAAGCAGTATTTGGAGGGCTTTAGGAAAGAAATACATGTTGGATTTTCAAATAAATTGCAACTTTTTATTCTTTGAACCCTGTAGTGAAAAATTATTTTTAAATGAATGCCAGATGGCTTTCAGAGTAATGGAAAGAAAATGAGCTCTAAGCTATTATCTAAACTATGGAATGAAGGAAGCATTTTATTTTACATTAGTGAATGTGAAGTGTTAGCATTGTATGACAGTGACTTTTTTAGGTAGACGAGAACTGTTTCTTTTAGAATTAGTTTTAATCACTTGGTTTTTTAAGCTGACTCTTCTCAGTGATTCTAGCTACAGCATTTTTCCTTCACGTACAGGGTCACTGCCATCCTCTACTTCTAGCTTGGTTGATTAAACCATTTAGAAGTGTGGAGGGAATGCATTGTAATGACTAGTTGCTTGTTTTCTATCATGGATTCACGCAGTCCCAAAATATACTTTTTATGCTGAAAACTGGTGCCTGCTGAAAGGGAGAATTTTTTATAGGGTGCTATTCTGAAGAGGCTAATTTCATGCACGTCATTGTAATTATTATTAATTTGGGATAATGTGGACAAATTATATGTTATGTCTTTATCTATAGACAGAGGGCTTTTAAAATGCGATAAAGGGCTCTCTGACCCTTTAAGCAGTACATTTACTACAGTGCCTTAAGTGGTTTATTTTTACTGATCTGTTTTTATATGGAACATTATAAATAGTGTTAATGATTGTAAGTTAGAATTTAATTATGCATTTTAAAAAATATGCATTTTGTGATTTCATTTCTAAGCAAATCTTTCAATTGGGTGCCTGTATAAATCCAAGTGTATAACTGAAAATTAGTTGATTTTACTTGAGTTATATTATTTACTTTTTACTTACTTTGATGAAGGCTTAAAAAAGTAGTACTGGTCCACTGTTTTTCATTAGTGCTACACACAAGTAGTCCTTAAAAATTTGCAAGTCTTTTAAAGCAAATGATCTTTAGGGGTTTTGAAACACTTTCCACTATGAAAGGCATATGTTTCTTGAGTATTCATAAATGCACTTCCATTTGTTTTTCTATTACTGTGGCAAAATAATTCAAACTTTATCTAGTTCAGGCAGCAACTGACAAAAGAGTATGAACAACTAACAAGAAGGTAGTAAAAAAAAAAGTTGTTTTCCATTTTGTGTAGGAAGTGCAGCATACTTAGTAACTCATGTCAAACCAAAATGGTTTTGATCAAACTGTTCAGAAATTTCTAGGAATTGATTTGTTAAGTAGAGTCTACACAATATAATAGAATCAAAATGAAATGCTAGAAGTTGCTGTGAATGAATAGATCTTTATTGTAATACAGATTTCTTGACACAGCGATTCTTTCCTAGTAGTATTATGAAACTCAGTTACCTGGGGTGAGATTTATCTCTCCTAACCTTAAATGTCTTTAGGTATCTGAGCCAGTAGCTTCCATGTATGTACAGGAAAGAAAGTAATTTTGAGGACATAGTTCTTCCAATCTACTTTTAGACATTTATATTATAAAGAGTTGCACCTGAGACATGCCTGTTTTGACGTTTGATTAAATACTAAGGGCAATATACAAATGAACACTGCATGTACAGTTTTATTTTAAGTTCAGTGCTATACAGGATTTTCAGGTTAGTAGCTTGTGATAAAATGAGCCATTTATTTTTTTTAATTTGTATTTTGAAATTTGAATTAGGATTCCTTTCCTATGATGTCTGTCCAGCATATTGTTGACCGACTTTATCCCTATAATGTTTTCCTTGGAAAAGAAGGCAGGACTGCAGTCAAAGATGCATTAAAGGTAAGTATTGCACATATATATTATAATTCCAGGGAGCAATAGATTATGACAGTAGTTCTCCTGACTGATGTTACTTCACTACTCCGTAAAAAAAAAAAGAAATCTTAAGTAAATTAAATGGCTACATTATTGCTGATGCTAAACCAGTATTTTTTAAAAAAGACAAACTTTATAAGCAAGTAGTTTTCATTATAGTGAAAGATGAAATCTCTTATGTTCTGTAGAATAGGTAGACCTCCATTCAAGACTACAGAAAAACCCTCATGATGTAAGCAATTAATTAATGTGAAAGTAGCTACTTACATTGTTAAGGTTGTAAAATGCTTTAAAAATACCTCTGGTGTTTTGCTTTTAAAAGGACATACTAAAATAAGAAGAGAGATCACATGCGCAAAATGCATTCACTATAGTATGATTATAGATTGTGTTAGTCTCTGGTTTTGTTCTGTGTTAGCTTTTTGTTCATCAGATCTGTTTTGTTGATTTGTCCATGCTCAATAATAGCTTATAAAACCTATAATTATGCTGGGTTATTCCATTTATCCTTTTAGAACTTCATTATAGTGGCGGGTTTCCTTCATTATTGAATATATTGTAGGAGTTATGTATGTTGCTGAAAATTAGCGTTTGTGATCTAGAGCATCTCACCCAGCTCTTTCAGTCTTGAGAACTGGAAGTTATTTGTATGTGCATATTTAGAAATAACCAACTTTATAGCTAGTGAATATTTGTTTTTCCTAAAGCCAAGCCTACATGTCAGGGAAATATTTGTAACCCATCTCTGTTGACACCTCCCATCTACTGCCTTTTTGCATTAGAGCTCAGACCTGTATTCTCTGTTTAACTGGACTGGTTTCCTACTTGTCTTCCTGAGTTTGGGGATGAGGACAGTCATTCATTGGAAGGAGGTTGTCCTGAATGACCTGCTCACTTTCATGAACCTTCAAAGCAACCTCCTGTGGGGTCCTACCTACCACTTCTCTGAATGAGCCAGTCAGGCCTGAAATCCAGGGTCTGCAGGCTGTTCCTTGCCTTCATCCCTCCCCCTCAGGAAGCTGAACTCCATTATTTGATGGTAGCTACAGCCAAGGCTGCCGTTGATTGCCACATCCACAACCACTTGCTCTTCTGCCTTGTTCAAAGCAGGAGCCATCTGGTCATCACCCCAGCCCAGCCGGTGCAGTGCCGGCGTTGAAGCGTTATTCCAGGCAGCCGCAGAAATCCAGACTGGCTGTGCCATGCTGTGTTGCCCTGACACCACGTCAGGGGGATTGAAGTTGCCCATAAGAATCATGGCCTGGATGGAAATACAGACTTACGTCTGTTAGCAGAGCAGTAACAGTCACTTCTGTCCTTAATATTCCTTTATTTTAAATCCTTTGTGCCATTCTGTTTCCCCTGTCAGTTATAGATAATGTCTTTATGTTCAGAAGCATTAGCTTCCTCCATTTTCCATTTCTTTCATTCAGTTTTATGTGTTGTGCATGCATTTGCTTCCTGTGCAAGACAGGTCGATTTGACTAGTAAGATCAAATTTCTCAATGATATCTGCTTTTAAAAACCTCCTTATTGTTTACATTTTACTGCCTTAATTTTCCCTTGGGCTTTTTTTGATATTCCTCCTCATCATTACTTATCGAACTTGGCCCAAATGTCAACAACTACATATTGTCTTATTTGGAATTGTATTCTGTTTGCACACTACAAATCTTGTTAAGCAATGAACCTTAAGAAATACAGAAAATAACTGATTGTACTGAGGAACTTCTATTTATAATGATATTTTAGTAATAACAGCACCAGAACTGTATTAATTATTGATAAATTAATTTTTTCCATTCCATAAATAATGTGAGGTAGAGGAGTCTGGCAAAAGCCAGGTGATTTCTTACTCTACCTTCATACGGATTTCCAAAGAGTGTCCAGCTAATATTTGCTGCCGAATACTTCTCCCTGTGTCACAGAACACAGTTAGGAAATACTAATCTTAACTGGGAGGCATTGAGAGTTGAAAAAATAAATACTTAGGGTGTATTTGCAATCAATGGGTTAATTTGTTTGAATTGAATCACTTGTTAACATCAGCTAACATTTAAAGAAAACAAAAATGAATTTCATCTAACAAAATGTAAATTTTAGGCATCACACGTGGAGACAGGTATGTAGAAGTAGTGATCTTGCCATAACGTATCTTAATTTCAGGATGTCTTCCCTTCTAGTCAGCTGTTGGAGCTGAGAAGTGACATAGCCAACGATAAGGCTAAACAGCTGGTTTTGGCAGCTGTTAGACCCTGCATGTATTTCTTGAAGAGTTCATATTCTCCAAGCGCTGTGTTCCCAAACATATTCAGCTCTTTGCTCACTGAGACTCCACCAAGACCTAGATATTCCTCATAATTCTTATTCTTGGTGATGAATTAATGTGAAATATTGACTTACACCTTCCCTGTGAGTGAAAGTGGCTTGTGATGGTGCTGGTCCTGGATGTGTAGAAGTGCTTTGAAATGGTGAGTAGATCTAGTTGGAGTTAAAACCTGTTTGAGGTTTAACTCTATCAACCAACTTTTTCATTTGATACAGGTGTGCTCCTTGTGTCAAATTAGTTCGCATCAAAAAAGTGTTTATGGATTGCACACTGGTCCAGCATCAGCAGTGAGATTTGCTTATCACACAGAACATTTGTACAAGGCCCACAGTTTGCAGCATTCTTTGGTTTATTAGCTTTCACAGAGAGGACAGAAATACCAAAATAAACTTGAGAATGGTGTGCCTTTGTGTACCTTATTTGAAGTTTCTGCACTTTGGAAACTGTATCAATTTCTATTCTGTTTCCTAAAGTTCTTAAACTTGGAAGATCTTGTGAAGCAAAATGTACTTTGGTTTGAATTCTGGCCTTTAAGATTATTCTGTATTTGCATGAAATGTTGCCATGACTAATTATTTTGACTGACAGATGAACATTTGAAAAACTATTGCAAAAATTAAGTAAAAATTTATTTAAGTTTTTTCTGTAGAAGATTTATATATAGAGATATCCCTGGTTTCAAGGAAAACAGAGTCCTGTTAAACATTCACAAACAAGAAGCTTAAGCACATGTGTCTCCCACGATATTGAAGTTTTATTTCATGTATACTAGTGATAGTCAGTACTGTGGGAGATGACTCCAACTGTTCTATACTTATTGGTCATCTTCATTTAGGCTGAGTTTGGTCACTCATAATAGACTCCAACTGTTCTATACTTATTTCTTCGTTGTTCCATAAGCTTTTAGTGTTTTACCTCATGTTCATCAGGGATTTAGGGTTTGCAATTTTACTTCTCACATGCCTTTTGCCTGTTTTGGTTTTTGGTGGTTTTTGTTTGTTGGTTTGGTTTTATTTTCAGTGTTAGAAACACAGTTTGTTGTGTTTTGGTTTTGTTTGGTTGTTTGTTTTTTCTCCTAATGAAGAGAATCTTCACATCAGAGCAGGTCCCTTTTAGCCTACTATCCAAGTGTCTAACTTTGCTCTAAGACCCTTCTAGAATTTTTTATGCCTTGATTAGTTCTGTGTTTACTGTCTTGATCTTATATCAAATAAAAGCTTTTTTTTGTTCCCTTTGACCTATTTTTTGTGTTACTTGCACACCCACTTTAATCTTACCTCCCTTCTTCCTCAAAAACCATTTTCCTGCTTCACAGTAGGGAATTTTCAGACTACAGAGTCTCTCTCTTATAGAGAGTGGGCTAATAGTTCAGAAAACTGCAATCTTCTTTCTTGTCTAGACAATTCTGTTTACTTCTAAGGTATTTCTATTGCACATTTTGGCCTAAGGAAGGATTTGTTTCTCTTATTGCCCCCAAAGTAGTCTTTAATCTTCGAAGTTTTGCATGAATGAATACTCTCAGTGTCAATACATACCATTGGAGTGGAATCTGTCTTTCAGACTTCATCTGTCTATCCCATCTTGCACTTCCAGTTCATATTTTGCTTCTTGTGAAACAGTTACATCCTCTTTTTCCTTAAAAAATAATTTTTCCTTCCCATGCTGGGAATCTTCAGGATCAGTTGCCTTTGGATGCCTTTTTTGGATAGCTTTGCTGTTGTGTGGGTTCAGAGTAGTGGTTTTCTGCGAATACGTGTCATTCAAGCTCTCTGTTTCTTTGACCAGCTGGATCACCAATGTATTTTTTTGCAGTTTCCATACTGAGACATTACTCATCACTAGAGACTTCCGAGTAGTCAGAATTCTTCTTCTTCCTTTTTTCTAATTATTGCAGTTTGCCTTTTCTCACATGTTTCTACACGTGCAGAATGTGGCCTGATGATTACGGACTGCCAAACCTCTTCCCTTGTTTTTGACGGCTAGTCTTTTCTTTTTTCTTTCCTCTTGAGTCTGAGGCATTAAGACTGCTTACTGACGTTCTAAGTGTCTCACAAACTTTCTGATACTGTATGTTGTCCTTCCAAGGCACAAATATTTTTTTTATTTGCAGCTACCAACTTGGACTTTTCATAGAGGAAGCTGCTTCTGGCTCAGGCAGAATCACAGAATCATTTAGGTTGGAAAAGACCTTTAAGTCATCAAGTCCAACCATTAACCCAGCACTGCCAAGTCCACCAGTAAACCCTGTCCTTAAGTGCCACATCTACATGTCTTTTGAACACCTCCAGGGATCGCGACCCAACCACTTCCCTGGGCAACAGTATGTTTAGTGTGTTGTACATCCACATTACCCCACTCAGATTCCATACCCAGCTATCATAATTCTAAATGAAGAACTTCATCAAAGAGATCTGTCTTACTCTGAAAGCCTCAAACAGTTTTCTTGTTTGTTGCTTCTGTCCCGGTATAACTGTTGTAGCTTGTTTAATTACTAAATTAAAGTTCCAGTTCAGTAGCATCTCTGTGGTTACATGTGATGAATTTAAACTGTACAGATTCAGTTAAATGAATTCAAGTTTTATATATTCAGGAAGGTTCTGCACAGAGATAGATGGTCCTCTTTCACTGTCCTGGTTTGGGGTCTAAAAGGCCAGCTGCAGAACCCTCAACAACATTTTAAGCACTGAAAAAAAAAAAAAAAAAAAAGGTGAAAGAAAAAAACCCACCACCAGCACCAAAACCCTCAAAAAATTCGAATGAAAAACCACCTTCGAATCTGTAGATTCCCAAGACCTTTGTGTACAAGGTCTGCTACTGCTGTCTCCAAATCTTCCTTGTTTGATACGGTGGCTGCTGGTGCAGATGACCTTGTTTGCTCACAGTTACTTTCTTTTCTTGGTATCTGATCAAGGGATTTTAGTGTACAAGCAGTTTGCAGTTACGTGTATGAGCAGCTTAGTAAGACCATTAAAGTTTACCAATGAAGATGAGAGTGAGAACATTTGTAGTTCATTTTACAGAACCATAGTTGGCACATTTCTTACAATTATAGTTCGAGATACTACTTAGTAGGCATTCCTGCCCGCTGTTGTTGTTCAAACATTTAATCGTAGCTGACGTAGACTCAGCTCTTACAACAAGAGTATAATTTGGTGCAGGCCTTTCCTAAAGCACATGTATCTTAAATGCATGTTTAAGTGTGAATTTTTTGTAGGCTCTTGTTCCAGAATGGAAATTTGCAAAGTAATGAGTAGCCAAAGCGTTTGTATGAATGCATCTCAGTTTTCTTTCTAAACTTAAATAGCTGGTGCTGTGAATCCTAGTAGTAATAAAACTACATGCTTTTAAAGAATTATTTTGCACGAGTGACTTCTGTATAAAAAATACTTTTGCTAAGGATTCTAAAGAGTCGGATAATACTCCTTTTTCTCTTGTTTATTCAGCTTTCACTCTGTTAAATAAAATGTCTCTATGAGTTCGGTAATTTCAGTTAGTGGCTTTTTTCTGCATAAACTCCCCTTCTTCCCCAACAAAACAGACTTTTAATGGGATTTTTAAAATTATTTTCATTCTTTCTAAATACAGCATAAAATACAGAGTATAATTCTTAAAAGATAATTGAGAATAAAAATGTCCTTGTTTTTGCCCTTGATATACCCAGAACATGCTAAAGGTTTAATTTGTACAGGCTGTCCTCAATTTTCATTGTACAATAAGGCTGTGGAGCTAAGTAAACATAATGTTTGATGGTTATTTTTATTGGTAGCCAGATGTTTAAATCTGCAATTGATTATAACGACCTGCAGAGACAGGTGATCTATTATTACACATGCTAAAGGCTATCATCCGTTTCTCTTATTATTTCAGTCTGTCAGGATAAGACTTGGCAAAGTCACCACGTGACATTTTCACTTTACATCTGTCTTTACAGTCGGAACAAGTAGATAATATATGATCTTTTCACTTTGATTTTAAATGTAAAATATATAGGCCATTGAGAATGTGAACAGAGACATTTGAAGTAAATGGATTTAGGATTTCGCAAGCAATTAATCTTTAGTGTGCTTCTGGCCCTGTTTTCAGAATGAACAGTTTAAAAAACCAGAAAGCTGCATTTAATAATTAATTTCTCCCACTCTCTAATTCTACAGCGTTTTGAGCTTCAAGATTCAAAAAGCCATTTGCATCCTGCAAGGGTTACAAAAGTAGAAAGTGCACATGGGAACAAACCCTTCCTGGCTGATGTAACTGTTCAGATTGGTGATAAAGAAGTGACATTCCAGGTATGAATTCATGTATTCATCAAACTATATATGTTTTTAGATATCATAACTTGTTTTCATCTCTTTGAGAATTTGACACTTACTCTTGATAACTAAGACTCACTAGCATTGAATATTTTTTGATAGTGGAACACATGACATTTATATATTGGAATATTAGATTATGTATACAAAAGATTTTATTTCTAGATAAACTCATACTTTCCTACATGTGATTCATTTAAGTTTCTTGTGTTAAAAGAAAAACCTCTAAATTTCAAATTTTTTAATTGGGTTAGAATAGCAGAGAGTACTTATGATGCTCTTGGTGTTAGATTTCCTTTTTCTCTTAATTAAAAAAATAGTCTGTCTTTGTGTACACTTTAGATAAAATCTAATGAGTCCTTGGTAATGTTCTGACACAGGATGTTGGGAAAAGGGAAGAAAAGTAATCACATCAAATACGATTAGTTTGATTTTCTTCCAATTAAGTTTATGACTTGCTAGGTGGTGAAATAAGGTCTTATTCAAGAAGCAGATGCTAACCTGAGAATTTGAAGTTAATGCTGAATTTGGAGAGTCTAGAGCGTCTGTAAAGAAGGTGAATTAGTGGAAGTCAGAGAGATGGTATTGACATTGATGAGGAATATCCTCAGAGAGGTGAAAAAGGGAAACAGCAGCAAATGGGAATTTATCAGAAAAAGGTGAGTCTCTAGGGACTTGATTCAGCTCTTTTTTGAGGGGAACATTTTTGCTTTTGTTTGACGTGTATTATAGGTGATGTCTTCTGAATATACATCTGCAGAATGTCTCTTTGGGAACAGGAGGGCATAAGGAGTCTGCAGATGAAACGGTTCCCATACTAGAATGGCAAATGGGGAACGATTGAAACTCTCCAAACTTCTGGTCATAGTAGCTCCTTCAGATTTTCGCAGTACCGATTGCTCTTCTCTTCCATGTTTCTCTGTGGAGCCATAAATATTGTTGATTTTTTATTTTGTCTCTAGCATGAACAGCCTCAAGTTCTTTGCAGACACCACTGCTGTAATTGAACTGATACACTTTTTTTTTTCATGAAGAGTGGGCAAAGGAGATGTAAAGGAGATTGTCTATTAGAAGTTACATGATTAATGTTTTCTAAGGGAAAGATTTGGGTTTGATGGATAACAATCATCAGTAAAATATTACCATAGTTTTGAAGAAGTGTAACCCAGTCCGCAGAAAGCATTATGTTATCACAGTATATCTTATTTAGCATTTTGATTTTTTTTAATTTTTTCTTATAGGTTCCAGCTGGGACCGGGCTGTTAAAAAAGCATCCTAGATCAGATACGTTCATAAGGACTTCCAGCCATAATCAGCTCTTGGCAGAAATGATGCAATCCCATATGGTTAAAGATATGTGTTTGATTGGAGGAAAAGTGAGATTTTAGATTTGTTTTCTCCCTCCTTACCCATGTTCCTTAGCACGTTATCTAGTTCTTTTTTTTTTACTCATTAGGGCTGTGGCAAAACAGTTATTGCTAAGGCGTTTGCTGATATGCTGGGATACAGCATAGAACCTATCATGCTGTACCAGGTGAGTAAACTATCTGCTGCTGATGACACTTTAAATATGATCCAAAATATAATACACAGAGGTCGATTCTTTGTGTAACAATTTTCTCTAAGTGATTTTAAAGCTGCAGATGTGTTCACATACAGCTACAGGTTTTGAAATCATTGCCTATCACATATATGGGTTAAGAGAATAAAGGATAGCAAAGTTTTCTGGTCATTTTAGAGCATTTTTTACTCTCTCTGTTAGAATGCTTATCTAAAATCTCTTCTTATTGAAGATCTAAACAAATGAAATACTGTGCAGCAGTTTAGAAAGTACGATGTTGTTACGTATAAACTAGCCCTGATCCTGCTTTCCTTCGATTTTATTGACTTCGAGTATGAAAGAGAAGTGATCTAAATAAAATGTAAGGAGAATCATTTAACACACTAGTCTTTCTCCTAGCCGCGGAGAATTGACAACTCATTCTGTGATTTGGCATAACGGAGTGTCATAAAGAAAACTTTGTCTTTTTTGTCTTCTTCTTGGATTTTTTTTTTTCCTTTTGGAAGGATGTTTCCTGCCTTTAGGTCAGAGTGTGACCACTTGTAATTCATGGATGTTGAATGCCTCCGGAAGACCTTTTGTCTTACCTTTTTTTTTTTTTGGTTTGTCTATATGCTATTTAATCTCATAATGGAATTCTCCATTATCAACGCTCATTTTTTTTGTTATTATGGAAGACAGTTTCTGTATTGTGTAGAGAATACATAATGTGTTTTATGTTTCTGGGGAATTTTTGTAAAGTTATGTCTTATGTTCTGTAGGCTTAATGTTTTTCTTTTATTGTTTTGATGTGTTTCTTCTGTCAAGATCATCTAATATCCCCTTACATGTTTATTTTTCCTGATGCCTGACACGTGGAATTTTAAACAATATTATAAATTCTGTGCCTTTTTTTTGCATATCCATTTAGCATAATTGTGGTGGGACTGTTGCAGTAGAGATTAGAAGATAAGGTTCCATGTTAAAAAAAAATTGCATCCTAGAAATATAAAATGAGGGCTGGTGTTTAAATGTAATATATGCATATTACATTCAAGGAGTATTAACTTCATTATTCGTAGGTGCTATAACAAACAGATAGTAATCTTCTACCCTAATTTAGCTACCCTAATGTAGCTAATTTATTTAGGTTGTGTCTTAGTACAGATGTGACTCTAAAGATAAATTTTGGACAAAGTGTGCATTAACACTGTGAGATGCACGAGCTGTTGACATGGTTGCCTGCCCACAATGGCAGTTGTGGGGTAAAATGACAAGAAGAGAGAACTGGAGAAACCATAAGGTCATCCATGGGCTTTGAAGGTGGTGGCAAGCTGCATTTTTGATGAGTTACAGGAAGAAATTTACAGGGCAGAGTGAATGATTTTACTGAACAAAATGTCAATGTTTGTATTTAAAAAGATTAGCATAGAAATAGTAGTAATGGTTCCAGGAAGGATGGACATGAAGAATAACAAGAGAATTGAAGTTTAAGAGCTGTCGGTTGTCTCAGAAATATGGTGAACATGGCACAGTGAGGCTGCTGTACATTTAGGCTTTTTCCCTTTTTATTCATCTGGACAGTGCTTCAGGCTTTCTCACGGCACTGTAGGGTTTTTTGCAAACCCCAGGTTCTGTCATGCTTCACAGTGATCTCCCACAGCCAGTGGTTTCTCAGGACATGTTTGGAAAGAATTATTAGTCTTAGGTCTCAATACGCTCTAACCTCATGGCATAAACTGAAAAATTACAAGACTAAAATATAGAATTAATTAATTTGCTAGCTTTTCACAGTAGGGTTCACACATGTAAGTTTTTCTCCATAACCTTGAGGAATGAAAACACTCTCAAATAAAATATGAAGTCAGGAGTCTCCCATGACCTTGTGAGTCAAAACACACCAAATATCACAGGATTTACAGTGGTAAGTGATAATTGTCGGTGCTGCAGGGGAACATTAGCATCAGATTTAATGCAATCCATTGGTCTCTTTCTTCCATCCTTTTGCTTATTTAGTTTTTTCCCAGGCAGTACAGAGACCTCCAGAGGAAGAAATGGCAGTGGCAGCTGATTTGGAAGCGCAATGACATGTGGGGAGAGAGACCCTAACAGAAATGGGTGGTGAGGTTGACAGGTTGAAACACACAAAAAGTGAGAGAAAATAGTAAAGATAAATATTACTGATGATAGGAAAAGAAAGTCCATTTTATGTTTTCGTGTGCTGTTGAGAACTTCACCAGACAGGAACCCACTGCTTTTCCTTCCCCTGTGTGGCTCCAGCTGATAAAGGCACAGACTCTGAAACCATGTCTGCATAAATGGGGTCAGAGAGATCGCTTGTGGCCTTTTCTTACACGTAGACATGGCCAGGTGCGAGCAGATTTGGGTTCCAAAGCTACACAGCTTCAGCAACGCAATGTTATCTTCATACTAATATACGTGTATTCCCAGCAGCACCTATTGCCTTCTGTATATAGGTATATATAATATAGACATGTGGTTTCTGAGCCAGAACTGTGTCCAGCTAGTCTGCATACTTCTCTCCGCACTTGTCACTGTAAACTTATTTTAAAATCATCTCAGGAAAACAACTTTTGCAACTTGACAAACCTGCTTAAGGACAGGCACACCCTGACCCTTGTTTTGCTGCACACAATATGGTATTGAGCCCTCACCAGCAAAATTAGATAATTATTTGGTTAAAAACATGACCACTGTTTTTCAACATTGTAACTTTAATTAGCTTTGCTGAATAGGAGCAGAAAACACGAGAAAAGCTGACAATAAAAGTAGTTATTCAGTAAACATCTTTCTTTCAGAGGGATCTGTGATTCCTACAGAAATAAAATCTAGGCCAAGGGTTTGACGTTTCCCACTGAAGTGACCTTTCCTTTGGCATCACCAGGGTTTGTTCCTAGTTCAAGGGGCAGAGGGTTTTTATAGAGAGGCTTTCTGGTAATATCAAACAGTATCACTAAGGCAAATAAATGACTCTGAGCTCATTGTTCACTATGAATTCCTATATAGACAAGTCTATGTAAAATCCACATGTTTATCTATGCATATAGGTATTTTCTACGTACGTCTTACATAACCTTAGAAGTTTTTACAGGAAGCAATGGTTGAATGTTGCTGAGCTATACATCTGATAAATTTTAAGATCATGTTTGTTTTACTTAAAATATATGATAACATATCAGAGGCTTCGCATAGCAAAGCGATAGGATAATATAGTAAGAGAACAAATGTTAAATGTTTTAATTCATACAGCAGTTCAGCAATGAAGGTTATGAGATAATGCTGTAAATTCAGCAGATACTTCTACTTTGGTTCAAAAAAGTATCTTTTTGATTTTTTTTTTTGAGAGAGACACCATATTGTCCTAAAATTATTTCTAAAATTAAGGAGGCTTTTATTTGTCCTATAGTTCATTTTTATTTTCCAATAATTGGTGCAGGCACAAAAATAAATGGGGCACATTTGCTTGGTCTGAAGCACTGCTTTTCTTCAGCCTCTGTGAAGAAATGAATTCTTAGATGTTTCATATATATATAATGTTTACTTTTATTTTTAATATTTGCTTCATCATTCCTATATCTGAAGTTGATTTAAGGGCTTGAATTGTGTGAAAAGACGTAGTTCTTCATATTGGCTTCACACGGAAAAAACTCTTGTGAGATGAGAATAAAATCAAGGATTCCCAAACCTTTGAGCACATAGATCATCTCTGACAGTAACAGCTGGCTCAGAGCACAGTTCCGTCTCATTTGTGATATCTGACAACATTATATGGGTTTCTCGTTGTATATAATTCCATGTAGACAAAGGAAAACAATCCTCATTAGGAAAGGCCTGTTTTTAAGTTGTCTATTAATGCCGTTAAGCAAGAGCAAATGAGAAGCAGTGGCCAGGTGGTTCTTTGTGAGCTGTAGTTAGGGAACTTATGGTTTAAATTGTTTAAAATAAAACATTTTCTCCCCTCAGAGGGGACAAAAAAAATCAATATTCAAGGTGAAGTTGTAACAGTTTTCCAGAAACTTGTTCCTTTTCTTCCTCAGCAAAACCAGTTTTTTGAACACGTCACTAGTGTTTGTGTTCTGTGATGGTTTTGTTTCTAGGATTTCTTTTTTTTCTTTTTTTTTTTTTTTTGCATGACCTCATAATTTTTCTTTACAAATTCCTTCCAGTTTTTTATTTGAGAAATACTAACAAAATGTGAGTCCAAATTGGCATGAGAAGCAGGAAACATAGATTTTTTTTTTTTTTTTTCACTTCATAATTGCCAAGAACATGATTAGCACTGTGAGCCATGAAAAATGGCAAGTTTGGAGGCTTGTATTGCTATAGCTGCTAAAGGGAGTGAAATACAAGTTATCCTTCTTGTTTTCTCTCCTGAATGTCTTTTTTTTCCTGCATATGATATATTTTAGAAAATAAACTGCAATGTAGAACATGTAAGTTACAATTACTTTTACAAATTAAAATAAGCATTTTGTTCCACAAGGCAATATAATGTAGCCATTGATTTACCCAAAATAAGGGGAAAAACAATTAAACCATATACCTCTATTGTATCCCCTCCAAAGGGAAGGATTTTTAGTGTGTTATAACACTATATCTCGTGAAGTTTTATTTTTAATAGATAGTAAAAATTAGTTTAGACTAAATAAATAGAAACAATAAATCACTGGGCAGGTACTTAGCCATAAAACAAATCCCTTAGAGAAACTGTGATGGTTAGCAAATGACGCTTCTTTTTGATGCATCGCTAAATTGCATCTGATTCAACCATTTAAATTTTGTTATAAATAGTAATTGTATATTTCAGAAAATGTCTCGCAGCGAAATACCCTTCTGAGTTTATCTCCAGAAAATTAATGCATGGCTCTTGAGTCGTTGCTGGAATTACAGATGGACATTCTGTATAGCATACTAGGTTCCCGATCAATTCATACAGTATCTTATTTCCTGTTTCTAGAGGTGAATTGTCAGAGGTGTGTTAGTTGAATATTCAGTTATACAGCACTTGCGCCAGCTGCTGAATGCACACTTCTGATGCAAGTCCTAAAAACACTTACATTTCTCTCTGGCTTTGATAAAAATGTTTCACATTCTGGTTTTAGTCGCATTCTTTAATAAAATAGAAAAGACCAAACAGAACAGTAAAGAAAAAAAAAAAGGCAACAAAAAAACCCAACAAAAGACACACACACAACCAAAACAACCTACAACAACAACAAAGCAAGCAGAAATACAACAATAAAAATAAAGTCTGGCTTTGTGGATTCTCATGTGGGACTTTAAATTATACAAATGTGGAAGCACCGAAGGACCCAGACTTTGTCCTGTTATTTTAAGGCTTTTAAGGAAACGTTGAAAGAGGAAATGATTCAGGCCATATGATGTAATGTGTTCTATTTTTATTCTTTAAAGTTCAAAGGGTTTATAGTTGTGAAAAGGACATATGCAAAAGCCACAGCTACAATAGAAAATATTTTTCTCATCTGATTTTGGGTTGTATTCACGACACAGCCCGAGGAAGCAATTTTGTCTTTCAAGTCACAAAATGGCCATAATGTCTTTGTTGCTCTAGAGTTTACCTGCTATAGTGGAGCATCTAAAATATGTGTCTTGGGGTTTTGTCTTTGCTTTCGATTTAAGTATTATCTTGTGATATGCTATATACTTTTGATATTTTCTGCGTTACTGGCTTCTTCCTTATTCTGTCCTTTCTTCTCTGTCTCTTCCACTGTGTTTTCCTGCTGAGAGGCAGAATGTCCTACTGGTTTGTGTTTAAGACTTATGGTCAAATCTCTGCTCTTTCAGGTGACTTCTTCTATATGAAATTAATGACTCGTGTTTGTTCCAGGTGTAAATTGCTGCCCTCTTCTGTACACAAAGCTGTGTACAAGTTGTCATATGTTTGCATTGCGTTTAAGAGGGGGGGGAAAAAAGGGCTTTTGTTCTAGTTTCAAAGCGGTGATATTGGCAAGCCTAGAACTTCCAAAGGCTATTTAACATAGTCTGTGTGTAGATTTGTGTGTTTGTGCATTTCTAACACCGTTTGGAAAAGTAATTGAAGATTTCATGGTGATCTTCTTTGGGTATATCCTCAGAAAAAAAAAAATGCAGTTTTAAAATGAGAAAGCACTTGTAGATGATGAATAAAATACAGCATAAATACATTCTTTTGATGAATGGATGCTTACAGGATATGACGGCGAGAGATTTGCTACAGCAAAGGTACACTCTTCCTAATGGAGACACTGCCTGGAGACCATCGCCACTTGTTACTGCCGCCCTGGAAGGAAAGCTTGTTATTCTCGATGGCATTCACCGAATTAACCCCGGCACCCTGGCTGTGCTTCAAAGGTCAGGATGCGAGCACTGATAATTTGGGTGCGCATGATCTGTTCACTGAGCGCATGAATACTGATAAATTAAGATTATAACTTCAAAAATACTGTAAAAATCGAACAACATTGGAGTTTCAGAGAATATGTAATGTTCAGTCTTTACATACTTAAAAGCTGAAGCAATTCTTTAATGTGTTTTATAAGTCTCTAATAATACAGGAAACGTCAGCTCTTTGTATATATGGCGTGTAAGTCTGAATTGAAGAATGAGCTAGTTTTTACTATAAACTTATGGAATCTAAAAATTAGTGATATTTGCACAATGATTAGAAAAGGCAAGATGTGAGAAAATGATTTAAATACTTTTAATGCAGTCTGCCTCTAAATAAAATGTGATCATTACATCTATATGTAAAAGCATACATTCTGGTAACTGCAAAGGACTTGCTCTAAACATTATTACATAAGTCACGAAAAATAGACTAAAGTTTCCAAAGTGGACATTGTAATAGCAGATAATATTTTACTAATAATCTCTATTGTCAGGCCAAATTTTTCTGCTCTTCCATGTGTCTGCATCGTACACTGCCTTTCATAAACTTAAAGGACATCACCAGCTTTAAAAGCAGATTGTAGCAATAACATTTTGTGCCTTCTTTTACTATATATATACACACAGAGGGCAGAAGAGATAATTATGCCTGCCCATTTTTTATCTTTTTACCTTTTTCTTCTGACATGGGCATGTATTATATGATCAATCTCGACATAAAAAAATAGAAGCTGGGTCTGTGTGTATATTCATTGTTAAAACCAACTGAATGTTGCTTCAAAAGACAGAACAGAAGTCTATTACTTGGTACAGGTATGACGAAATGACTGTTTCATGCCATTTATGCACACTTGTATTGGTAAAGTGGAATTTTTTTGGTTACCATATCTGTTTGAACTATGTTGACCAACTGACTTTGTGCTGAAACTGTTTACTTATGCTAATTATTTCGCCTCCACTATGCATCTTAAATTGATTTATCTTTTTCTTTTCACTGTGCCCTGTGTTGACTGAGGTAGCTTTTAAAAAAAGTATTAGTTGAAATAAGTGTTTTTAAAAGTAATCAAAGGTTAGATAAAGCTGCTTCTTTATTTTCAAACAGACTAATACATGACAGAGAACTGACTCTCTATGACGGCACCAGATTATTAAGGGAAGACAGATATCAAAACTTAAAAGAAGAATTACAGATTTCTGATGAGCAACTACAGGAAAGGTAAAGTATCAGCTATGACTATGGGATGCATACAGTATTTCATCCTGTAAAGAGCTTAAACTCCTATTTTTGTGTGTGTGTTTTACAAAAACATCATGCAAAATGCTTCTCTCTTAAATTGATACCTTCTAATCACCAAGAGAAACATATTTTAAACATCAGTTTCCTCATGAGCTTTTTTCTTTTTGTGGCATGAGGAAATTATATCCTGTTTAGAGCGCTCAATCGAAAAGGAAGACATTCCATATCCTTTAACATAAGGGGTTAGAAATTGAAGAGGAATTATAAGTACATAAAAACATAGATCTAAATGTATATAGTATTTAATTTTGAAAGGGTTTATTAAGAGTGTTGGAAAATGAATCTACATTGAAGTTAAATGCAACTTGTTAATTTCTTTTGGCTCATTAGCTAGAAAGCTGGTATTTAATTTACAATTAATATGGGGCAGGAAATCCTAAGGATGGGCTGGGACCCATTATGCTGATTCTTTTTGTTTGTTCACTTCCACCTGTCCACTAGAAACATTCCACAGATAGAAGCATTTTCGACTCCTCTGATGGCCATACTTGATACACAGTCAGACACTGCTGAGCAATTTTAGTTAATAGGAGGGGATTGTTGAGTGTACGCCAAAACAAGTGCAACCTAATATTCAGATATATATATGGATCTAAACATATTATGATTCTTAAATGGCTGTAATCTCTGAAAAAGCAGTTGAAGTCCTATGGCAAATACCTGTGCTCAGGCTTAACGCTGCAGGGTGTGCATGTGGCCAGACTTTGAAGAGACCTTATCAGTTATAGTAGTGATGTGTTCATGATGTGCCACCTCATTTCTCTCAGTTGTCTCTCTTAATACCATTAGGTTTTTTTGACCTTCATGGTCTACCCTTTAGAAAAGCTGTTTTTCTTTTACTGGCCAATTGTTATTTCTGGCTCCCTTTTGATCCAAAATATTGTTCTTTAAAACAAAACAAAAAGCACCACCACCAACAAAACAGAACAAATTAAACTTAATTTTAAGTCTTCCCCAGCATTTTTTTAGATTTTTTTTGTAGGTATGTTTTAATCTAAGCCTACTTATTGCATATTGTGTTCATGCTGCTCAGGCCATACAGCCAGCTAGATGGGCATTTCCTGCACTTGTTTTACTTGAGTGAAGAACTATGTATCAGGGAAGTGTTCTGTTTATCAGGATTTTAAACCCTGACTTGGAAAAGAGAAGTAAAAAAGGTCCACAGGTCCATCTTGGATGGAATTCCAACTTTGCCTTGGACTTTGTCTTTCGAAACAGGTGTAGTCATTGTGTGAGTTTCCTTATCCCAGGTCCGTATCCATGATCTCATCCAAGGTACCTTCTTTTGGGCAGAATGGCAGTGGCTGTGCTGTTTAGCTGATTGCATGGTACCCTTTGGTTCATGCCAATATACTCCAAAAACCTGGAGAATTCATAGAATCATAGAATCATTTTGGTTGGAAGAGACCATCAGGGTTATTGAGTCCAACCATAACCTAACTCTAGCTCTAAACCATGTCGCTAAGAAGCTCATCTATGTGTCTTTTAAACATCTCCAGGGATGGTGACTCCACCGCTTCCCTGGGCAGCCTGTTCCGATGCCTGACAACCCTTTCCATGAAGAATTTTTACCTAATATCCAATCTACACCTCCCTGGTGCAGCTTGAGGTGTTCATCTTCAGTACTGCCCCTCCTCCTTCAGGACATCTTTCTCACAAGATTAGAGCTTCACATCTGGATTCCATGTCTCCCTGTCTCTCCTAATTGTGGCTGTTTTGGCACTGGACTCCCTTATAACCTTCATTATCTGTTAGACCACTAGAACTGGCCAGGCTGTCTTTAATGGCTGTTTTGCAGACTCACCTTCTCCATGGGCCACCTCCATACACACTGTCCTTCCCTTTGGTGTCATTCACTCCCCTGTTGGTTCTGCTGTTCAGTGCTAATTATGCATTGCTTTTGACTGCTTTGGAGGCCTGGAAGTCTTTGGCTTTCCTCAGAAAGTTGCCCTTTTCCCTCAGATTACAACATACTGCTTTTATCTAGCCACCTGAATATTTTGAAAGAGAACTTACTGTGAATTGATAAGCCCTAATTGATCTAATTGACTGACAGCGTTCCCTCTCTGATCCATAAATGCAGGGTGTCTATTGCCTTTGGAATACATTTCTGACTAGTATGTGATCTTAACAAGAAACAAAAAAGCAGAAACCCCAGTATATAGGTATTCTTGCATCTGGAAGCTCAATGTGACCATTTAGCACCATCTTGGATACATAATGGACACAACAGTGATTCACTGAAAGTGCATGACAGAGTTTTAAAGGTCTAAGCAGTCAGACAGGACCTGAATGAAGTAGGTGAAAATAATCATAAACAGAGGTGATACAAGATCAAGAGAAAAAGGAGTATTTCTGAAGAATGAGAACTTGAAAGAAAGAAGCCAAAGCCTTATTGGAAAATCATTAGATTAGGAGAGGGCAGGCCCATCCCCAGGATTTCAGAAAAAGCAATAGCTGGACACTGGAAAGCAGGTGTGATGGAGAAGAGCTGATGCCTTACTGCCATGTGTAAGAGAAACTGAGAACATGGCATACATACTTTTAACATTTTTTGCTTCCCTCCCCCCACTATTGGGGTCAGTGTTGCTGTGTGTGAGTGTTCTTGACTGTAGTGACTATAAGTAGTATACTTTGCAGTTTCTGTCTTGTGTGCTACTTCTAATCATTCATAAATACAAAATAACTCACTGTTGCTCTCTGTTCCCTTAATTTAAGACTCACTAATGAGGTGGCCAGATGTTGTTGTAAGTTACATAAGTAGAAATATGTCTTTCATAATGGAAAAGAACAACTGATAATGTTTTTCAGTAGACTAGTTGGACTTGTGACTGGAATTTTAAAACATAATTTCCATTTAAATCTATTTTAGGGAAAAGGAATACTATTCCTAAGCAATGAGCCAAAACTTCTGTAAACATTGGTTTTTAATCTGTGTTTTTGAGAGGATTTGAGACACCCAAAGATTATTCTCATTTCTAAGAAGAGAAAAAAGTGGGGTATTGATGGAGAAGTTTTAGAGTATCTCTTTGGACAGTACAGATGCATATTGTACTAATTTTTCATGCTCTTATATGAAAATACTTGATAGTAAAAAAAAAAAAAGTTTTTTTTTTTTTACAGTTTTAGGACCTTGAATTTTTAGTACTTCAGCAATAATAATATTCATATGCATAGTAGAATAGAAAGGAAAATACGCACAATCCATTACTTAATTTCAAACCCTGATAAGTCAAATGTGGGAGATTTTATGAATAAAAGGATGATATTTCAGATCACACTGTGGTCTAAAGAAATCACATGCCTCTGTATATGAATGTAAACAGTATTACAGTAGAGAATGTGAATATGCTTAAACCATGGCAGTGTTATTAGCAGTGCTGGACAAAGAGGAAGGTATTGTTTGGTTTTCAGATAGTTTTCAAGTTTTGCAGGTTAGAACACTATCGTTCATAAATTGGACAACTTAATTTAAAAGTCTTATTATCTTTGTAAGAGCTAATAAAATATATTCTTATTTTAAATTATGTTAATTATTGTCATTGAGTTATATATTCAGTTATTTCAGAATATTTCTACATCTGTCATGTCTACTAGCATTTTTCTGAAAAGGGCTTCAGCATGGTGGGTGGGATAGCTCAGTCAGGACTGACAAGTGCAAACAGCACATTTGCCTTTGTGAGATTTTGGGATACTCCTTAGCCTGCTGGAAGCCGTAAGCAACAGGATAACTAGCAGTGGCCACAAATTACTTTTTCCTCTATTCTTTCTCATGCCAATTTGGCTATGGAGTTAAGTTGCAAGCAGTCACCCTAAGATGACATTCACTCATTTGAGAAAACTAAGTGATTTTGTTTGTGAGTTTGAGGAGAAGAAAAACAACAACAACCACCACCAGACAAAAACAAACAAAAAAACAACCAACCAACCAAAAAAACCTGCCCCTGAGAAAATGACAGATGGTCCTGAAAGATCTTTTTCGTAGAAGGAAATTATAGCTACTAATTCTTTATTCATGTAATGATTGTATGATTCATTTTTCTGAACAGGTTCAGAAATTAAGAGAAAGCACATTTAAGTACTGTGCATATCCAAGACTTCTGCATAGAATTTCTTCCGTAATCATCTATTACTTCACTGTGACAGATACTGTAAAGGTAGCACACAGCCCTTACAAGATGAGCAGAGGCTTGGTTTGTCTTATTATGCCATTTTTAACCTGTTTTCGTGGATATCCCCCCCACAGCACACACACAGGCATGCAGGTGATAAGACCTTGGTGTGGTGAGCAGAAGGGCAGCTATTACAAGAAAATCTGGAAGTAGGTATATAATAGGATTGTTCAAAAGCTAAAAGAAGTCACTTATAATGCTTGGGTTGTTTTAATACCCTGCAGACAATGGGTTATTTATTTTCCATGAGATTAGGTTGAAAGGGAACACAGAGTAGATGAGACAAATACAAAATGTGGCAAGGAATGAATTTAGCAAGCAATAAGAGTTTTTGATTGCTTACATTTTCTAACTTTTACTTAATATTTTGTTGTTTGCGTGTTTTTTTTTCAGTTAAGTAATCTTAATTTTAGACTGTGGTGAAATAAAAACAGGAAGAAAACAACAATAGGTCATTGTGGTCCTAGTATTGTAACAATTCCCAAATTGATAGAAAATGAGATTTATTAAGTCATGTTACAGGAAGAGACAACCATATGTAGTTTGGTTTTGCAAGATGGCATCGGGAATGCCATTCTGCACATTTTTTTATTTAATAGGAGAAGCTTCAGCTGCTCAGCACCATGTGTCAATAACAAGAAAATCTTAACCCAAAATCACCCTGAACAAACTATGTTCTGATCTTCCTCTTGAGAGTGCGGCAGTGATCCTTGGTTGAAATTAAACACTGATGACAAAAGGAGGACACACATATTATTAGGAGAGCCTTCCGCTGTCTGTGTTGTCAATAAACATTTAGCAGAGAGAAGGAGAGAGAATCTTTGTATGAATCAGGCAACACCAAATCTTCCCACTGTGTTTGAGGCTCATTAATTTAAAAGGTGTCAAGTTTTTAACAAGATACACTTGCTGGGCCTTTATCTGCAAAGAACACAGGATGTCAATGATTTATTTTTTTATAAAATATAGCTCCGTGTAGGAGCTCCACATCATATCCCTTTGGAGACTTCATCTGTAACACGATGAAACAACTTTGAAACTCTTCAGTTCTGCTGGTGGAAGCTGGGAACTTTGAGCACACTGCAGGATTGAGTCATTTGTTTTAGTAATACATTTAACCTGACATTTTCAACATCGCAAACATCAGTCCAAACAATATACTTTTGAAGTAACCAAATAGTTTTATTCATGTTTACAAGCTGGAAACCTACAGCAGTGATGTTGCAGTATGTCCAAGTCCAGGGAGTACGTCAGTGACTTGAACTGATATCACCAAGTTTGCTTGCCTGGACTTGGCATCTCCTCTGCTCCCACTTCTCCCTGTGCCCTCCCTGGCTGTCCCCAATGTGCCCTTCAAATTTGGTGGTGACATGGAGGTGGTACAAGAGAAACGTGTTCCTTTGCCTAGGGAAAGCTGACTGCTTCTTGTGTTTTCTTATGGTATTGCAGAAGGACCAGAAGTGGTCCTTCGAATTGGGTGGATTTTTGGAGGAGAGTCTTTTTTCTTCACAGTAATGGTGGGGAGGGAGAGCTGGAAGTATATATATTTATCGTATGTAGGAAACACTTTCTTCTATAATAAGGTTGGCTAATGTTCTCTGTCCTTTCATGCTGACAGTGACATTCCCATTGGTTCCTCTTTCATGTGATGTTTTCAGACATCTATTTCTATTTTTATCAGTCAGGGAGTAGCTTCTAGGCTTATGACTTTCAGCTGAGAATAACTCATGCCACCCCCTGTGTTTGCTTTGATACAAGAGACTGTTTGCTATCATCACTGTTGTATCGCAGGTTTGTTGTGATGAACAGATGAGCCAGCTATGCGGTAGATTTGTTAATTTATCTCTAAAGGTCATATTGTGTCTTCAGATTTTCTTGCTTATGCCATCTTTTCCCTCCTCAGTCTACTCAGGAAGAATACTTACCTCCAAGCTTTCTGGTTTCAAATATAGTAATTTATATAGAAAATTACATGATAACAGGCATATCTAGTAATAGAAGCTATCTAATTAAATTTCACTTTTTCAAAATTAATGTCTCCTATTTTAATAAGAATACTGTGAAATTAATTGTTGAAAACAAGCCCTCCTTGCATAATTTGATGTGCTTTCATATCTGACTTCTACTGCCTATTATTTCTGCTGCTTCTAGAGATCATGTAATTATGCTGATTGATGAGTACCAATGAATTCACAGTCCAAAGAGGTGATAACATTACACAGATAAGGGAAACAAAAGATGTGAAGAAGGCAGTGGTACCCAAAACCAAGGTGTTGGTCTTCTACTGCTCTAACACATGCATTTAAAAGTGTGTATTTTAGTTTGTATTGATCAGAGTAGGCTCCCATTATCTTCAGTGGAATCAAATCCCGCAGCGTGAACTAGGGGACACTGAAGATCAGTTCCATAAAGATTTAAAAAATAATAACAGTAAAAGAGTCTTTTACAGCCATGAATGGTGAACGTGTTGACACAGGCAGTTGTGGAGGCAGATAGATAGGATGAAGAAGTTCAGAAAGGGATTAAATGAATTTGTGGGTAAACAGATGTTAAAGCAAATAGGTCATTTCTTAAATTCTTGTAAATCTCCAATCTGCCCTTGGAGGGGCCTGTCTCCCCATGCTGAGCCAAGGGTGAGGTGACTGGTTTTATCTTTGAAGTATAACTTTCAGGAATATTATGAATTTAGGCATATTAATCCCACCCTAAGAGCCTAGGTGATTTTCATAGGACCACAAAGATCATCAGTAAGGGGAGTGTTCCTAAACTGTTATTAAATCCAGATCTTCATAGTATCTAAGCCAATCTCTACAGTGTCATCCTTTCTGTCAGTCTAGTTGAGTGAAAGAAGTTACTCATCCCTGCAGCTCTGGTAGATCTTGTTCTCTCTCTGATTTTACCTGCTTTAGGTAAAACACTTGTAAAAGTCTATCAGATGAGTGAGCTGTGTCTGTTTCAGACATACAGTGCAGCCGGCTGTAGGTTAGTTGCTGGTATTTCTTCATCTTAAGGCATGGAGGTCTTGTTGCAGATGAGGAGACTTGGGTCCCCTTCTGAGCATTAAAAAAAATTGTAAATTTATAAAATTGCAAGTCACATTATGAAGTCTTTGTCTTTTTTTTTTTAATAAAGTTGCATTGTGAGTGATCATAATAGCCTGTGGTATGATTTATTACAATAATTTAATTACTTTAGATCTATTTTAAAAATTAAATTTTATATTACTGCTTAAACCAGATAATGCATTTTTACACTGTCTTTTTGCAGGTCTATCTTTCCTATCCATCCTTCTTTCAGAATAGTGGTCTTAGCAGAACCTCCTGTCATTGGAAGTAGCACCCAACAATGGCTGGGTCCAGAGTTTCTGACACTGTTTCTTTTTCATCATGTTCACTCTTTGAGCAAGAGTGAAGAAATTCAAGTTATTAAAGAAATGGTAAGTATGTTTAGTATTTTAGGCGCTTATTGACTATTGCTTATCGAACATGATTATTTACTACATTAAAAATATTTTGCTATTCCAGTGTAGCATAAATGAGATCATATTCAAAGCTTATCAGAGCAGCATATATGCTTATCTTTTAATGGTATTGCTTTTGGTTGGCATTCTTATATTGATGTTAAATGATACTGTAATAGAAGAATGCTCTTTGTCATAACTGTATTCCTTTTGGTTGACGCAAAGCAACTTCAGCAGCTGTATGCTCCTTGCATCTGGGTATAGCTGTACGTGGAACTTACATATCTAACAGTAAGATTAATACTGTTTTTCTTTCAAACAGATTCCAAATGTACCCAGTGTTGCTGTGGAGCAGTTGTTGTCATTAACACACAGGCTTCGGGAGACAAATGATGCTACAGTGAGCTTTTTTTTTTTTTAATTTACTTTCTCCTGCTGTGACTGTTTTAACAAAGGCTGGGTGAAGCATGCTAAGCTGTAGTGTTATTTCAAAGGCTGCCTGATTAGAAAACCAGCCTCAGAAAATTATTGCTGACAATTACTGCACAACATACTGTAAACTTTTTTGATTGACGATGTACATTTTTAGAATCTGCATAAATAAAGCTTTTAGGAAATTGCCCAAATCCAAGAGAAGTCAGGCAGAACAGTACACGTGTTGTCGGTGAGTGTAGATACAGTGAAATGTGTTTGAGATGCCTTTTGAGTAGGCATGGATATAATCACGTGTGTCCAGATATTTTTTGATTACTTTGCTTTAGTCATTGGAACTTTGATAGCTGAAATTATTGGGGCTTTTTGGGCAATGAGAACTACGTAGCCATTATAAAATGCCAATGGGCAACAGCAAAGACTATGAAAAGAGAAAGCTCCAGAACTCCTGGCAGCTGTACCGCTACAGGCTATTCTATTAAATCAGTCTTGTCAAGAAAAATAAGTTCGGCTGACATAGTAACCACAAAATTCTTTAAAAAGATACAGTCAAATCATGGTGAAAAGAAAAAGAAATTATTACTATGGCAACTGAAGTACTGGATGTTTTTAATGTAAATAAAACGTAAAACATTTTTAGTGGAGTCCAGCAGTTTAACTGGTATACAAATGTAATTTATTCTCCTTAGTTTTCATGATGGGTAGTAGTTTATGCAGTTTTACTATTTAAGAAGCTGAGGAGAAGCTGTTATGCTCTTCTGAGCTTAAGAAAAACTAAATAAAAATATTGACTTGTAGGTGCACCTTTGGAACAGTGTTGTTATTATCTATTTAGCTTCTTACACCTAATGTGTAAATGTTTTGGCCTTGATATACTTGGAGACATACCATGCCTGAATAGAGCATTACAAAAATCCTTTCCAAATATGTTGATGTCTATAGCATTGTGAAATATCTAAATGAAATATATGATGTTGGATGAGAAGTGAGTCACGGTATGGATCGAGGGAGAATTCTTGTAGATCGGCAGTGACATGAGACATGTTGGGAAGAGCACGCCTGTGGGCTGAAGTGTGTGCCTTAGGTATGTCAGGCTATTTATAGAGTTGCCTAAGTAAATGAGCCTCTGCCAGAGATTATCCTGAAATATTAACCATTGTTTGAAGTGATTTTTTTTAAACAATGGAAGAATACCTGTAGACTACTCAGCCTGTGGGCGTTGTCTGCGTCATTGTCATTGTTTGCTTGACTTACAATATAATCTAGAGACCACAATCAAGATCCTGTTGAATTAGATGCCTCATAGATATGTATTTCAAAGACTGTCAGTAACCCCGTTTCAAGTTTACAGGGTTCATTATAGAATATATTTCAAAAAAAAAAAAAAAAAAGCAAAACAGAGCACTACAACAAATAAATAAGATAAATGAGGAAATTTTGTTCCCAAAACGTTAGTTGCCAGTTGCAAATATTCAGAAGTGGTGATACAGCTTTTCCTCTGTGGTCCTGTCCTCTATGCTTATTTACTTCAGTGCAGGATCTGATGCTATGTATAATTTAGACTTTAAAATCCCCGTGTCCTGAGAGATTGGAATTGCCAAGGTGGTGCAGTGTACGAAACACGCAGCGAGGGTTCTCGCTGGGGAGCGGGGATAAGGAGGACACAATGCTCAGTCCTTTCCCTTTCCCATGCCTCACATATGGCTGAGTAAGTCTTGAAATATTAATGACACTTGAAATGCCATAGTTGACATTGTCCTTAATGCTGGCTGGTGAACTCTGATGGGTCAGGAGATGCTTCACAGTCTTCTGTCATTGAAAGCAGGAGTAGTGACCATTGCCGTTACCCCAATGTAAATCATTCTTGCTGATTGCTCAGAGCTATGCTAAGAAGTATTATCCTTTGCTTTCTCAGCATTTGAGAAAAGTTTTGTATAATTTCATCTAACAGAGTTTTTAAAAAATACTAATGCTTGTTTGTCAAAACTGCAGTTTTCCAGGGGAAAGAATTGGTGTTAAGACATTTCTCGTGCTTAAAATTATTAAGAGGGAGGGAAAAGGCTCTGAAATTAATGAAGTGTTGCTTTTCTCTATTTTTTTTTTCCCCTGGATGGCAAATTTCAGGATTTTTTCCTATTGAAACAGCATACTATATTAAGATAATTGTAATGCAGTTAGAAATCATTTATATGAACCAAAACAAAATGTTTTTTAATTACCTAATTAAAATATTTCGCTTGACCCAGGCAAAGCATGGCGTGACTTATCAGATCACACTCATTGTTGTGTGTTTCCTGCTAAAATAAGGAACCTATTTGTATTAGATCCCTTCATCCGGTAGATATAATTATAGAATTATTTCATTCTCAGTCCTTGTAGCTTTTATAGTGTGGTCGCTTGTTTTGGGTTCTTGTTTGTTTGCTTGTTTGTTTAAAAATGTTGCTGTATTTGTTCGAGGTCTGCTTTCCCAGGCGTTGAACCATTCTTGTAACTCTTTGCTGAACCGTGTCCAGATTTTAGCATTTATTTTAACATGTGGACAACAGAAAAGGACGCGGTGTTCCAGTCCCGGCCCGCCCCGACAGCGTGTGCTGAGGTGATACAATCTCCCTAGTGCTGCCCAGGGTTGTGTTGTTTGTACGGCCCAGAATCCTGCCAGACCCTCTTGCCAGAGCATGACATGTGCAACTCGTATTAAGTTTGCAAAGGGCAGACGAGTTTTCAGGACATTGATCCATTTACAGCGGCTGACCTCCTTGTTAGTGTTAATAGCGCTTAGTGTTAGGTTTTATACAGCTAATAAAATTCAGTTATCAGCACATTTTTCTTCCTGTTGCTTATCAAGTGAAATCATAAGGCTGATCTTTCGATGACATCATGATTTCCATGGCAGTGAATTGCTGCAACAAATACAGAATTACAAGCTTGTGGATTAAAAATCACAGGCTGCTGTAGGAGGCAGAAAGCACCTAGGATTTAGGAGAAAAGTTGAAATAATTCCTTTTCTCTCATGACTTGTTCAGTTTTAATCCCTGAAATCCAGTCCCAGAGATCAAATAATTAAACTACCTTGTATTTTTTTTACAGGCACAGTCACTGGCTTCATCTTTATCTACTCGACAACTATTGCGAATTTGTCGTCGACTGTCACAACATCCTGATGAAAGCCTTTACTATGCTATTAATAAAGCCTGCCTTTCCAGGTAGAGATAATAGTTTTGGTGGACGTTGAAGAGCTGCTTGGTCAGTTGCTAACATGCAAGAAAGCTTTAAATGCATTTTAGTAGATAATACAATTGCTGCCTTTCTCCTTAGAGTCTGTCATTTCTATAGTAGTAGTTCTGTGGTATCCTCAAACTTAGGAGATAAGTAGAAATGACTTTGTACTTATCTTTACGAAGATATTTCATGACATTATATATATTAGGTCACCATTATCAGCATTACTTTACTGTCTCAAAACATGCAAAGCAGAGTTATATTTATGTCTAGGATGACTAGATGTTTGGTGGAGGCTGTATCTAGAAAAGTTGTGAGCATCTAGAGGTTGGTGTGTTTGGGGTTTTTTTGTTTGTGTTGTTTTTGGGTTTTTTTGTTTTTTTCAAAAGAAAGCAATCAATTATTAAAAGGTCTGGAAAACTGAATGGGCTGAGATCTGGACACCTCAGAATTCACTCTCTCTGTTTTGGAACCTGGGGCCCAAGTGAACTGAGTGAAGAGAAAAGGCATTTCCAAAAAAACCCATTCTTTCTATTGTAGTTCTTACTAGCAGTGACATGAGGACATTTCATACTTCCAGTCCTGATCTATTCTACTTCACCACCCTGTTGCGATGTTAGAAAGCACTGAAGACTTTTAAAACAGCCACACACCTACAAATGTAGTTCCTTGCCTATGAAAGAAGCTCAGTTTCTCTCTGTAGGGATAGGTGAAATGTTGAAGACTATGTGAGTGTGAAAGGAATAGACATTCAGGGTTTAGAGTCCGAGTAAAGCTTCATACTGATTTTAGATTACAGAAAATACTGAAATCTTAAATCCTTATACTACAACTTCCCTATTATTTTTCTTCATTTAGGTTTTTACCAAACCTCGCCAGATCAGCTTTACATAAAAATCTGCAGGATTCTGGTATTGAAACAAGACCAGATGACATAAAGAAACAAGAGGAAAAGGATTACACATGTAAGCTTCTGTCATCTTTGTGCTGCTCTTCATGAATGTTGCTTAAGCATATAAAGGTGTATTAAATATCCTCAAAATTAAATGTAGTTTGATCACTTTGACTTTATTCTATCAGAGTGCAGGTGCTGCTCTCAGTGTATTGATACTTTTACATTGCCTGCTGTATTTCCAGATCATGGACTTCTGTTCTCCATCATGTTTAAGTGTTTCACGGTCTATAAGATCCATGGCCTTAGGCATTCTTGGACTGCCTTTTTCATTTATTTATTTACCTCATCACTGTTAACTACTCTTCTCTACAGTTACAGCCTTGTTTTGATCTTAATATTTCTCTGCTCTGTTTTTTTCCATTGCTTCTTTCTGTCCACTGTTAAAATCAGCCTTTTTCTCGTTGAGAATCTTGTAAAAGTCTTGGGTTATGTTTTGCTTTCGTTGTGGCACACACTTCTTTCTTAGTTTCCCTTCTTTTTGTTCTCTTTAAATTGCCGTGGTTGTTACATGTCGCCTTTAGCAAGCAGGTCTTTGGGTTTTTTTACCTCATTTAACTTGTACTTGTTTGCAGTAGCCTCCAGTGCTACACATATATTTCTGCTTCTGCCATTTTTCTCACTTCTGCTTTCTCATTCTGCCATGACCCCTGGTCTTCATGCTGTCTGTCTTTTCATATCTTTTGTGAGGCAGCACACTTGGAGCAATTTGCTATTTTTCATTCACTGAGATTTTCTTTATTCTACTTCACCAGTGTTATCTCTGCTGTCATTCTTCTGTATATTTATTCTCAGTTCTGTGGTGTATTTTACTGCTAGATCTTGGCAGTATTAAATAAATTTTTGGTTTTAATTAATGAATTCTGGTTTTAGAGATTTTATTTATATGTGTACATATGTAAAAATATATATGTAGATACAGATATATTAAAGTATCTATTACATACAATATAATATATGTGCAGGCATACATTTGTCTATATACATACATATGTACATATGCAGAAAATCCATGTATTATTATATCTGTATTTGCATTTTTGTGTGTATAAAAACTATATATATAAGGTCATTTGAACTCTGGCCAGTTTTGTGTGGCTACTTGCTTACCATTCTTTTTTTAATCTGGACACATCCCTTGAATTTTCTTTAAGTTTCTCTGTTTTGTGGCATAAAGATATAATCATATAAATAACAGATGAACAATTAAAACCATCTGTCTTGAAGTTAGGCTTTTTTTCAGTTTCACACCTTACCAGATTAAGAAATTCATGGCAAAAAATATCACTATTTTTATTGCACAATATTATTATTTACACTTAGCTTTTGTTTTCCTAAGGACAGAATTTGTGGTTCTCTTGATCTAAGATATTTTTCTAATGTACTTTTTCTTTCAGAGCTGAATTTGAGGATCATTTCAATGAACACAAATTTAACCAGTTTTCACCAAAATGTTGAATGTGTCCATATTCTGGCATTAACACATTTGAGCAGAAATGCAATGCTGGAAGGGAGAATCAACAGTGGCTCTGCTGTTGTGGGTTGGCCCTGGTTCTCAGCCAAGGACCCACACAGCTGCTCACTCACTCCCCAATGGGACAGGGAGAAACAACAGGGAGGATGAGAGTGAGAAAGCCTGTGGGTTGAGGAAATGTAACCAAACAATATTAGTGATATTCCAATAATGTGAGCATGAAATTAAACCAAAACAGCAGCAACATAGTCTAGTGTTTCTTATGGTACTTTACCCATTCCCCTATTCATAATTTATTGTAACAGCCTTCTTTGCGATTTTAAAGTGAATTCAAATTCGTAATAATGCAACCTCTTGTTAATACAGATTCTTCCAAGCATTCTCATTCTTTAGATAGAAATGATTTGCTGCAACCCACAGCCTTGTTAAAATTTGTAAATCGTCACTGAGGTGTTGAGGATCGATTGCTTGTCTGTCCAGAGGATGCTGTTAGTGATGCATTTCCTTGTTTCCTGAAAAATGTCTAGGTGAAATAAAGGATGGGATTCTGAAGATTGGGGCTGTGACGATGCCGATTTATAACTCAACCGAGAAAATGAAAGTGCCTGATGTTTTGTTTTATGAAAATGCACAAGTAAGTACGAATCTTTGGCTTCCAAGGTAGAAAAGGTTTGTTACATGTGTACTAATGTGCATGCTCATATGTATTAAATAATTTACTAACTAAATTTTAAGGGTATATTTCTGAAGTAGTTTCTTGAGGTTAAAATTCATCTCACAGGATCTGATGCTTGTTTCAGATGTGTCTTCACCATCCCTTTGTGAACAAAATTCAACAATCCTGTTGAACTTTCATGAAATATGAAGTAAGAGCAACTGAAACTGAATTTTATTTAGAATGCTTTGATCACATGTGTTGAGCGATTTTTTTTTTTTTTTTTTTTCCTTTTTTTACTGCTGCTGGATTGCTCCTCTCTTAGGGCTGGATTATCGATTCCATCCTGAGACCCTGTTTTACAGGCTTGTCACATGAAGTTGTACCTGCCTTTAATTAGAGTTAACACTGCATGTTTGGAAAGCAAGGCAAGGAGTAACTAGTTATTAGTTAATTGCTTATAAATTATTTATTAAAATTAGTTTAGCTTATTATTTAGTCATTAGTATGAATCGTATTAATTAATTCATAGTAGTGAAGAGTAATAGTAATTAGTGAACACAAAAAAGGTGAAGGGCTTGGTGACTGTGATTGTTTAGGGTTTTGTTTCCTCCCACCCTTTTGCAGATGCAGGTGTACTGCAACTTCCCTCTCCATCTAGCCTGGAAGCCTCAAAACTATCAGACAAGGGTATCCTTGGCAAGAGAATTACCCTCTGAGTTGCCTCTAGAATATCTTGTCATTGAAGTGCAACACTAATAGTGTGATCTTGAGACATTTTTTTTTTTTTTTTCAGGGACCTGGTGTGCGTTTGCTTGCTTTTCCTTTCTTATTCTTTTTTTCCTCTCTCACTTGTAATTTCTCCAAAGAAAGGCTTATGCTACATGGGTATCACCTACTGAAGGTGATGACAGGCTGGGCAAGGGGAACAGATGACAGTCTTCTTCATCTTCCCCACTAACATTTCATGTGAGGTTTTGTTCTGTATTGCCATTTTGGTAAAATACTCAAGTTGGGTCTGTGGGAAACGAAAGCCTGAGTCTTGCTAGGACTTATATCTGCATTGCTTTTTCCACCTTCTTGTTTATAGCTTCAAAAACACTCTACACAACCTGTGTTCAGATATTATGCATCTTTATTTAGGTAACATCTGTTAAAATGCTTCAGAGAATGAATTGTTCTGTATCTGTCCCTGGTAGCTGTGTGCTCTGAATGCTGAAGGAAACAACCACCAAATGGCAGTCGGGATAAATGTTCCCATTTCTAAATGAATTCTACTCTTGTTTTCTGTCTTGCTAGTTTGTAGTTTGGTCATTCAAGTGCTGTAATCATCGTTTAGCAAAACCTGCTGGAGGACAAATTTGATTTATGAGTCTAGTGCAATACTTCCTCTCTGCTATCTAAAAACTACAGAAATGAACCAAAACAGAGAAAAAAACATATCCTTAGCTCTTTGCAGTGCTGCACAGTGTAATTAAATAAATAGTTTTTGCTTCTGTGTATTTGGTCTTGAAACATTTTATGTTCTAGTGGAATTTGGCATTGCTGTGAAACATTGCTGTGGGTCTACAAGTGGCACAGAGATGGAGACAATTTTAGGTGTTATGCCAAATGCCGACTTTAGGCCAGGCTTTGGGGAACACGGACTGTTAAAGTCGATGCAATATTGATGTGTCTAGGTACAAGTCCTTTGGTAAATAGTTAATCTAAAATGTCTGCATGCATCTTAATACAATGCTAATTTAGGTCCTGATGCAAATTTTTAAAAAGTATCAATACAGAGTTTCTCTTGTGGGAAAGCTGTTCTGCAGGGAAATTGTAATGTACACATATTTGTGTGATCTAGGATAAAAGAAGTAGTCATCAAAAGGAAGCATTCGTGCCTTAGCAATAAAATAAAAAATGTAGTGAGTGTTTGTGGTAAAACTGACTTCCTAGGATTTACGCTGTATCTGGTCAGTTATTCTCATCAGTTATAAAGTTCCTGTGTATATACATGCCAGAAAATACAGTAATTTGCCTTGAAGTTCTCTCCTTAAATTGTGTATTGAGTATTCAGTAGTCTTTTGACGTGCTTGGTTAGGATTCTGTGGTATTAAGCTGTGTTTGCAAGAGTTTCTTTCCCCACCCTCTGCCTCTGTTCTGGAGAGATCTGAAAACTGAGAACATCTTCCACGCCATTAGAAACTGAGCATTTCTATGCTCAGAAATTACAGGGAAGCTACTGATTTTTCTTTTTTTTAGAGATCAAGTACTAGAGATAAGATGATAATGTGAAAAAAATACATATGTTTATCTAAACGCAAGCATTAATTTCTCTAAGTAGGTTGTCTGACCTACTTACAGATGACCTGTTTTTACCAGATACAGTGGAGAAATATGCATGACTATTGTGGGTAAAGTAGTCTGCATTGTCACATTATCCTTTAATCCTTTTAAACAAATTATTTATGAGGAGCAAGATAAGGTTAAATGATGTACAGTGTGTTTTACTTTTTATGATGTTGTATATATGTAAAATACACCTCAAGCACTTTTTTTTTTCAATTACGCACTCTAATTTAGAAAACACATAATAAACACTTTTAGACTTGAGCTTGCGTTTTCCTAATCTTGTTTTCCTTGAAAAAGAGCTTGATTAGAATACAAAATTGTATTTGTCGTTAAGCTAGACCTGTTGTTTAATAAAATAAATGTGCATAATTTACATATTCATGTCAGCTGCCCTTTATTGCCTCGGTTTCGTTTCTGTAAAGTCCTACCTGCTTCTTCCCAGCACAATTGCCGGAAAATTGTCATACACTTATTAATGGAAATTCTTGCACTCTGGGTGACAAGCATTCAACTAGGCTAAAATGAAATGCATTAGGAGTGAGTACAGAGAATTCTGTATATTTAGGGAAATCAGACACCGACAGTCCATTGCAGCAGAGGAAATACATAAGGAGAGCCAATATTTTTGTTTCATTGTTTTAGTCTCTGGATAGATTGCCTCTGCTATTATTGGCTGAGAGACTCTTGCTATGAAATTAATAGCTGGAAGCATAAAATTCAAAAAATTTTGGCCCCAAATCCTGAAAGTTCCAGTTGTACTGCTGTAATTAGTGAATGTATAAATTCAAGAGTATAAAAACGGGTGAAAATTGTGCTTTTGTTTCTCTAGCACATGATGGTAATGGAAGATATGCTCAAGGACTTTCTGCTGGGAGAACATCTTCTTTTAGTTGGCAATCAGGTGAGTTAAACATCTCTTAAAGTGCATGGAACAAACTCATTAATTGATAATGAAATTAAATTTCTTTTTTGCTTCATTGAAATTTTGTTCATTTGTACTACTGAGCTATTTGGCCAATTTTTTGATTCTTTATCTAGTAGTGTCCTTGGGTTTTATGGGCGCATGTGTGAAAAATATAAATGCCTTAAATGTTTTTTTTTTTGCAATGCTATCGGAGTAAAAAGTCAAAACACTAATAGTTATATGTAACATCATTATGATTAAAATCTTCAGTTAATAGTTTTGGATATTCTTTGTGGCTATATAGAAAACCTTTCCTTTAAAATGGCCATTGGTACATAAGAGCTGTACACATAAGTATTATCTAAATCTTATTTATTGATACCAAAATACCAGTGTTGTCTAGAAGAGATAGATTTGCTTTATTCTTTGGTTAATATCTTTGTTGATGGAGACTTTTATTAGTGAGATCATTGGGGTTGTTGTGTTCTTTCAATTGGTCTTTACTGCTTCATGACTCTGTCTAATAGTTATAAGCTCCCAAGACGAGATACGAGCAGATACGGGTATGTTTGGAAGTCTTTGTTCTTCAGAACCACCCTAAACTATTACTGGAACTGTTAGGTTACTTGAACAGAATTATACACTTTGCTAGTTAGCGCTGAAAAAAAAGAGAGCTTTTGTTGTTTTTTCTGTCATATTGCCCAAGCTACCAGGTTGGTTTTTCCTCATAAAGTAAATCTCCCTTTAGTTTGGCTTTCCCTTAGCAAGGATACAATCATTTTCTAGCAGATGTTTCTCCTTATGTTTTGCAATAACCTTTGGAAAAAGCTGTAACACAGAACACTAATGGTTTAACCTACGTGACAAGAAATATAGAATGCTAATTGTTATTGACGTGCATATGTTAAAATGCCAGCGTACAGTTTTATACAGCGTCTTTGATTTAGAGTCCTTCTTAACAGCTTGAATTTACGAAGATCCTGTCCTTGAAACCTTTGTAGACTTTTGCCGGATGATGCCAGCTTCTCCCAAAAGGCTTCATCTGTTCATAAACAGAAATGAATCTATTTTGGAAATTAAATAATATCTGTTTATTTTATTTCATACATAGTGCCCTCTGTGTCATATTCTGAGTTGGTATTGCAAATGTTATATAGTACAGGTTGCCTGCAGGACCTGCTGTCAGGGATCAGCAAAACTGGGCTGCTCCACAGGCAAATGGAGGCAGGGACAGTGTCTTTAATGATGAGATCCACAGTCGTACAGTGGCCAAGGAAGATCTGGGGACAAGAGCCATGCTCAGCCAAGTGCTCAGTGGCTGCCAGACAGGTCTGTGGTGACGAGACCAGTCTGAGATCAAACTGGGAAGTCAAGTCAGCAGGTCCAAGTTGGGCTCAGCAAGATACAGGGCCAGGCACAGCATTGCTGCAGTGGAGGTTGGGAAGGAACCCACGAAAGATCCCAAGTGTCAGTGCAGCTCCCAAGCCGTGGGGGGCAAAGGGGACCCCCAGGAGGCAGCTCCACCACCTCAGAGCTGACCTTCAGCACAGGCAAGTAAAAAACCAAGGTGAGGGGGAAGAGCTTGCAGAGCCCGGTGGTACACTCATGGCCCTGACATGTGCTTCGTATGTTCTACCAATTTGGCAAAAAAATTTTGAAGACTATGCGGTCACAATTTCTAGGGTGTAAGGTACTTTCCCAGCAGTGGTATAGTCATCTTTAATAATTTAATGTGTGCCACATTTTCTCCAAGCTTATGAAACTCTAATTGGAGACAGTTTTAAAAGATGTAACTGGGTTGAAGTATTGGAACGTATTGCTTTGATTCTGGACATCAGCACAGCTGTACCGTTAAGTTGGAAAATCATTTGATTTGCTGTGATTTGTCTTTGGCAAATCAGTAATACAGGTTTTGTTTTTTAAGTGCTAAGATACTTTCTGACTGCTTCCAGGTTTATTCTTTACTAATTTGTTCCACTGTTTTCATGTGTGACTAGGGAAAGGCCAACTGGCCTATTCTTTTTGAAAGACTGTTTTTTTAAGTTTGAGCACTGCATGTGCCGTTCTGAAGTCTTCTAGGACCACACCAATCATCCTTCATTTTTCAGGGTTTCTCTCTAACCATTTAGAAATTGCTTGGCTTATTCCTTAGATATATGAGTAAATTACTACAGCATGTGATGAATCCTGTTCCAGTATTTTAAAGCAACCATATTACCTCAATATGCTTTATACCTTATATGCAGATACCTTCCCATTGAAGATATTAGTGTTTAAAGCCTTTTTTTTTTTTTTTAAGCAAGTGATTAAAATATTATCTTTCACTGTTCAGCTAATTTAACAGTCCAGTTTCTAATAAGAAGGTAGAGATTTATGATTGTTTTATACATGTATCAGTGTATACCTGTGTTTTGCATTTCGAAGAAATAGGTAATGTTTTTGTGTGGACATATGAAGTGCTGTTTTGAGTTCCTTTCTGTTGTATTTCTTGTTGGTGAATGAGTGAATCATTGAAATTCCGTGTAAATAACTGACAATTCAATTACTCTGAACCTGGATATGTCAAAATGTATGATTAACATCCCTTTTGGTGCCAGTGTCATTTCCTAGATATTTAAATGAGTTGGCATATAGTTTAGAATATAATGTGGTCCATCAAAATGATGACTATGTAAGTTAGTGTCTCCTTTCAACTGTGCTTGAATGTGCAAGGCTTGACCTGTACTCTTTCTTTTAGAGACTGGATTTGGTTTTGATGGGTTGACTGGATTCGGTTTTCTGCTTTTCCATCTTTGGTTTTCATGACATATGTATACATGCAAGTTTTCTATTAGCTTAAATCTGTTCTCATTATTTCAAAGTCTGCAAATTTCGTCTCTTCTGTGTGTTCATTTCAATTAGAGCTGTGTGGTGACAGTCCTTTTACCAAGACTGATTTCAACATTTGAGCTTTGATGATCAGTATTTGAAATTCAGTAAATTGAAATTAAATTATTTTGGTGGATGTTAGGGAGTGGCTTTCTTAATGAAATCGAGGAGATGTTGAAGACAACTGTTAGATACCAACAAATATTTTAGGAATGTTCGGCTTCTGAACCAAACTACTTTATAACCCACTTAATTCGCGTGTGTTCCTTGATGCTTTTAAGGCCCAGGATTTCACAGCATAATTGTATTACATGAAATATGACTTCGTCTAACTATTTGCGTACATTGGTTGTTGATTTATTTTGGATGCTAAGTGGAATGTGCTTCCATTCCATATGTAAGCGAACAAGTTTCTTCAGGTCCTTGGGAGAGGCAGTGGAAAGATATGAATTTTCAGCTATGAAATAGCTGAAAATTAAAGGAGTTGCTGGTATTTTGAAGGTGGCCTCTGGTATCACTTCATAGATGAACCTGTAGTCTGAACGTGAATGAGACCATCCATATTTTCTCAAAGCAGCTCTAAAGCAGCTTCTTCCTTGGCTGACCATGAGCAGCTATTTATGACTCGCAAAGCAACAAGCAAACATCGCCAAGAGTCCTGGTTAGTAAAAGTTACTTATTCCAAACTTTAGTCATTACATATAGCTCTTAGAGCTGCTCCCAAGTTTCATGAGGCAGACTGGAGTATTTAATCTTACTACCAAGGAAAATTTTTAGACTCTGTTTTTGCAAGAATTTTCCTGATGGACATTGTGCAGGTTTTGGATTGGCCACTACTTGTTATCTTTTACCGTTTCCTTGAATTCCTGTCTTTGGCAAATAGGAGAGAAACTATGCTAATAAACAGAACTTATTTATGTGGAAAAGCGTGAAAAATAGCAGTGGCTAAAACACTTCTGTTTTGTCTCGCAATTTTAATTTTTACATAAAATATTTCCCAAGTTGTTGCATTTGGAAGTTGTGTAAAGAGAGCTGTTGGATGTTTATACTTTTATTGGTAATAGGTGAAGTCTTGGTAAACATCAGCTGGCTCTGAAGATACCAAACAAAATATTCATAGTTATAAGGGATTTGTGGATTTCTGCAGAGATGGAGGGCTCACAGCCTTGTCACTTCTGAATTATTTTATAGCCCTGAAGTTCTAAAAACCTAACCACATGTTAAACAAAGTTCAGGTATTTTATTTGGCGTTATTCTGTTGCCATAATTTATAGTATGAGCTGTTCAGATAGCTGATGTTGTAAATTCAAGAGATTCTGTCATAGCAATGAATCCTGAACGTTTCTGGTTTTAGGACAGAGTTGGCATACAGGAAGTATTTAATAACAAGTAACGTTCATTTTGGCTTTTGAAGTTACTCTATTTTCACCCATTGTATAAATATGGCATAACTATAGATATTGTAAATAATATAGTATGTATATAGCTTTAAAATACACTTCTACCATGATCTATCATGAGTTACCTAAACAGAACAGTTGTGATTCTGTTTATAATAGCAGGACACATGCAGCTTGTACCAGGTCCAGGAGCTGTGTGATGCCTTGAGAACGGTATGTGATCTCTGGCCATGTCTTCGTTAATGCTTCACTAGCCCTTATCCATTCCATATGTGTCTTTTGAAATAATACATGTATTTTATTTTCAAGTTTCAATATGTACAGCCAATATTCTTAGGTGCATTTTGGTCAGTGTGTGCCTGTCTGTTTGACTGTACCCTGTCAGCTTCAGCACACAGCACTTGGCCTTCTACACTTAGATCATCTTTTGCAGGCCTTAGACCATTTCCAAAGTGTAGAACACAGCTATGAAAAGTGGCTGAGTGGACATTAACAGCCCATAGAGTATAAACATTACCAGAATTATGAGGAACATTCTCTTTGTTAATATTCCTGCAGAGTGGACAGAGGAAATGCAACACACGTTGGGACACCTCATGTTCATCAGGACCATTCCCTATTTGTCATCTTTTGCTTGTTCTTATATTTCCAGAATTCTCAGTTTCTCTTTTGTCTGGTAGTTAGTCTCGGCTTGAGTGAAAATGAGCTAATTTTCTTCATTAAGTTAGAAAACTTTCTTTTTCATAGCTAGCACAGTCATTATTTGGACTTAGTTTGAGAACAAGAGATAACACCAGCACAGAGTCAATGTTTTTAATTGCTCTCATTTGAGAGTCAAGGATGTTCTGAGCGCTCTGCCCACAGGTGCGAGGCATCGAGGAAGGGGGGCATGGATGGGACAGAGCTTGACTGACATCCAGACTGATCAGTAAGAGTATTCCATCCCATTAGCATCATGCTTCAAATATATAGGGAGAGCTGGCATCTTCTGGGCTCTCTCTCGTTTCTTCACCTTCTTCACTCTTTTTCTCGGGGCCAGGGGAGTTATGTTCAGGATGTTTAGTTTGGCCTTTTGCCATTTCACAGAGGCCTCTAGGCCTTTCTGCCTTTTTTCCTTACATTCTGTGATTCTGTGATCAGCTGTTCAGGACCAGGTGCTGCTTCCTGGGCCTGGCTGCTCAGCGTGGATGGAGTTTGTGAGGAACTGCATTGAGTATCTTTTATATTCTATTTCTCTTATATATTTACTAGTAGTGTATTAGTATTTTGTTATTTTATTAAGCTGTGTTTATCTCAGTCCAAGTTTCTCCCATCCCTTTCAATTTTCTCCCCTATTTGGGAGTTGGGGAGGGGGCAACCCTTATGGTTATTTCTAAGTATTTGGTACTGGCTGTTCTACCCAGTGAAATATCTGTTACCAGTATCCTTCCTGCTTTTATGATAGATTACTTAATAAGGAAGAACTACTTGGAAAAAAAAAAAACAACCCTAAAAACAAAAACCAAACAAACCTCAAATAATGTATGTCTTCTATTTAACAATTATTATTAAGGCTTAATGGATGCTGGAGTTACACATTTTTTCTGGCTTTCCTGTTGCTTATGTTCTCTTTTCAACAAGAAAGACGAAGTTGATAATCAATAAGAACAATCAGAAATGCCATTCAATTACTGATTAAATTGCTGCTGAGTACAGAAAGCATGTAAATTTTGTCTTTCATTTGATGTTGTGGAATTTCAGACTGTAAAAATTGCTCCCCCTCTACTTCCCCATGTACAAAGTACTTTGCAAGGTAAAAAACCATGCCTTGTTCCCCGATAGCTTCCAGTCTAACTAGATGATGTACAGATGAGGGAAAATCAGAATGAAATGTGAAGTAGAATAAGAATGAAGAATTCTATGAAGGTGCTAAATATTGTGATAAATAATTTGAAAGAAGACGGTGACAAAATCTCTGGCAGCACTTAGTAAAAGTGTTGATGTGAGGCCACAGTAAGTAGACTATCACAAGTGCATTAATGTAGTGGCCTTTTGGCACAATTGGTAATGTATTTCTTGATAGAAAAATGTATTTTCATCCTTTCTGCTGCCTTTCCTTAATTGAGAGAACTACTTAAATTAACTTTTGGGCTCCCATTAGGAATTTATTTTATTCTTAAAGAATTTAGTAGGACAACTGATCAAGTCTTTCTTAAAAGTATTTAAAGGGACATGCTTGAATAGATTTATCCTTCTAAAGTAATATTACTCTTCTTATCTCACTGTGAAATCGAATTAAGTAGATACCGAGAGTGTAATAATATCAGTCACCAGAAAACTTGAAATAGCAAATGCTTGGCATTTTAACTTTTTTGGTAATAGAGGACTTTGTTTTCCTTCTTCAACTGGTGTAAAATGGACAGCTTCCTCTGCAAGGCAAGAAGGTACTATCCTAAACCAAATTTTTATTATTATTGTGAGCATGAAGAAACTGAGTTTCAAATGAGCTAAATTGGGCCAGGTACTGTGATGGGGTTTTTTTAACCTAAGAATTTCTATGTGAAAGTTGTGGAAAACTTTGAAAATACTTCTTTTTTTACTTGCTACAGTTGTAACGGTGTGTGCACATATGAGAATAGGTGTGCTCTTTAAATGTGTCTCTGCATACATTGCTGCTTTCTGCCTTTACAAGTTATACTGAAGACCCAGAATAAAAAAAAGAATCAAAGAATTGATTTCTCTTTCAGATGTTCCTTCCCACAGGTTCCTTGTATTGTAAATTTTTCATGTGCTCCTCTCCGTTGAGCCACAAGTGTCATACCTCACTGGAAATGTCAGGATTGTATTTAGCTTGACAGGGCTCTGTGTTGAAGGTCGTACTTAAATTCAGAAAAAGGCATCAACTCTACAAGCTTATTTAGACCTGTAGTCAGAGATGTATCCAAGGCATTTGATTAATTACTTCTATCAGGGAATAAGTTTAAATGTTATTATGGTTAAAAGTTATTATTTTACCACACCATAACTTTTGTATGCCCCAGATGATGAACTCAAAATAATGAGATCCTAAACCACAGGGCATTCGCTGTTGTGACCAATAAATACATAGATTGCAGCTGGGGCAAGGCTTAAATCACTGCTCTGTGCCACTGTTTTCCCTTGTTGCTGACATCCAGGTGAGGCAGCAACAACAGGGGCTGTTGCAGGGATCCCCTGGTCTGGTGTCTGCCGGTGACTTCTCTTCATTACCACCCCGCATTATTCACATTCATTCCAGGCAGGGACCGATGAGCGTAATAACACCTGGAGCATTTATGAGAGTTCTGGCTAGGTGCTGCTTGTTGCTCTGGTGATGACAGTACATTTTTTCTAAAAATCAGAAATACATCCTCTGGGGTAAACGTAGCAACCTCAGTCAAGATATATGTAGTCACAGGAATGTGTCCAGGTGGGTTTTGAATGTCTCCAGAGAAGGAGACTCCACAACCTCTCTGGGCAGCCTGTTCCAGTGCTCTGGCCCCCTCAAAATAAAGAAGTTTCTCCTCATATTCAGATGGAACCTCCTGTGCTTCAGTCGGTGCCTGTTGCCCCTCATCCTATCGTTGGGCACCACTGGAAGGAGTCTGGTCACATTCTCTTGACATCCACCCTTGAGATATTTATAAGCATATGCTAAAATGTAATGAAAAGTCAAGATTGTCTTTTATTCCCTAGTAATACAATTTAAAAACTAATTATAAAATAAAATTTCCTAATGTGAAAAAGTGATAAACTGCTTTTTTCACCAGTTTCAAAATTTGTTCCATTCTTCTGTAGTGACACAGGTGCTCTGCTATGCAGATGGCTGGGTGCTGAAATGGAAAAGGGGTGATTGGAGTAGCTCACCTGAAGAGCACCACATGGCAACTTCTTTAACTGCTTCAGTATGACCTGCAAATAATTTAAAAGAAAATAAAAGTGAAGCAGCATGGCTTAGACTTTTTTTTTTTTTTTCCTAATAGTGTCTTTTTATAAGAGGCAAACTCAAGTTCAAAATTTGGGTCCGGTTCTTTTAGACTATAACTTTCCTGACTTTGGCTGGGCTGTGCAGGAGAGAAATCTGTCCCCTACTGTAATAGCTGCATCCTGAATTGCAAAACGCCTCTTGGGACGTACAGCAACCTTGTTTATATTTGAAACTGCAGTTACTGCTAGAAGATTAAGTCATTTTATCCTTGGTAACAAGTGTTTACAATGTCAGTTAGGAGAACTTTTAACTAAGGGGTTATTTTACTTTCTAATTTCATAATTTCCTTTTTGGTATTCATTAGTGCAGATATTTACTTCCCATTTTTCTATTTCAGTTGTCCCATATGTCTGATGAGATAAAAATTGTCTAATACTTGCTGTCTGAAATATTTTTATTCAGTTCAGCTGAAACACCAACACAGATGTTCTTTTCTCTCTAATTAGCGTATGTTTATATTTATGTTAAATTAAGTAACTGCAATAGTGCGTGTATAAATAGCATACAGCAAGTGTTAATGGCAAACTGATTTGTCCTCTGAATGGTATCTTAGACTGCAATAATTGCAAATTACATGAGATTAGAGTCCAGTTCAAGTTCAGCTCAGTCTTTTAGTATGTACGTATGAAAGGTAGTTCTGGTTCTTTCTGGTTCGGTAGCTGACTGCTGGCTCTGGGGGTGTCCAGAAGATCCAGCTTGATCCATGGCACCAGGTATAGACTCAGGGGAAAGGAGGGTGACTTTGTTGCTGTTTTTGTCATTTCTTGATTTTTAGGTACCAGTAACTCATTTCAGCTTTTTTGACATTTCTTGTCGATCTGCGGATAACTAGCGGGAGTATTCTTTATCCCATGAAGGTCAAGTGAATTTGGAATTAACCTACTTTTTTTTGGCCTTACATGAATGAATAGTACTTAAGGAATGAACTAATCCCAGCTCTTTTTTTTTTTTTTCGCGGTTTTTTAATGGTGCTAAAGAGCCTTTGGAATAGCTTTGGTTTCTTCCTTTCTATTATGTTGTTCCTTCTCAGTGGAGTAACTGAGACAAAGAGAAGTGGTAACTTGTCATGAAGGAGGAATGTGAAGGGATGGAATAAAAAAACTTTGACGTGAACTTTGCTTTAGCTGCTGTTGCCAGCCAAGGATTTTATGTGGTACACCACAGCCTCTCCGAAGGCACATAATGTACTCTCTGAAGCAGTTCAGTCTAGAAGTTGGGCAATGTTCACGTGCTTATAATAGCTAAAACCTGGTGGGAATGCCTTTTGGCTTTTAAATACTGCATGCACCTTTTAAAAAATGTATCACATTCTGAAATCGAGATACACTTAAAATGAAATAAAAAGACATGGGTGGAGAGTCTGGCGAGATGCACAAATACAAATGAAGAAAGGGTGAGAGGTGGCTGTGGCACGGCTCCCAGTGACTTCATTGTGTGACTTCGGTACCTGTGCTGTCTCCCTTCCTCCATGCTTGTGTCCTCCGAGCGTTCTCTCACAAGTGAGGTGCGCTTTTCTTAACATACTTGGTGATAACAGCATGGATAGAAAGATGCAAAACCAGCTGTTTGGTCATATTTTTGTTGAAACGGGAGAGGGCAAAAGACATCTAGCACTGTTACTTTGTAGTTGATAAAATATCCTTTTCAGGCATAATTTTAAGCATCATAAACATAAAACCCACACGGGCTTTCCATTGAAGCACACGAAAGCCTTTTTTTTTTTTTTTTTTTTAAATTACAGTAACCATTGTGTTTGATATTAAGTATGTCCTACATTGGTTCAGTGTGTTGATCTGTTTCTTCATATTTGTACTTGTCATAGCTGGCTGCAGTCCCGCTCCGCAGACAAAGGGCTCTGCAGTCCCCTCAGGACTGGCACAGAAAACTGCATGCTCACATCAGCCCCGTCATCTTTAGCTCTCTTAGGAAAAGTAAAGGAAGCTGCTTTCAGCATGAGTGTTTTGTGCTTGACTTTAGGACTATTCCTGTTTATTCACCCATTTATGACTTCAAGTTTCTCACTGCAAGGGTTATGAAATATATGGGAATAAAATTGTGTGTGTGCACTACTAGAGCACTCTTACCCTGTATCCGGTTACTTTTGATGCCTGTGATGCAATTCCTGAAGTTGCATATTTCCTCCCAAATGGGTATGTTCTCCAAGAAGAATCAGTTAGCACAATTTATCTCCTCTTTCAAAGCCATGGAGAGCTGTGTTTCCAGTGACAGTTTTCAGAAATGACTGGTGATAGATATTAAGAGTGTTGCAGCTTCTTACTACTTCTATGTGTAAAACTGTAGATTCTTTTGAAGAAGCAGATGGAAGAAGGTTCATGAGGAGGTGTGTGGCTGAGCACTAACTTGAGTTGGCTTTCCTGTGTTAGAGTCGAGTCTGCACTAGAATCTAGGTAGTTCTATTTTTGTCAGCTTGGTGGTATTTTTTCCTCTGCTCTCGTGGTGAGAACTCTCCTTCCATGGTTTCAATGCTACCCATATGCGTATGATTCTCCGTTCTCATAAATGTAGTCAGATGAGAGCATGCAGTTCCATTTTGAGAAGCTTAAACAGTTTGCAGTTCTGCAGCTGGCAGTTCCCATCTTTCAGCTAGAACTTACAGTCGTAAATGTCACAACTTGCAGCTCTCAATGCTCCTATTCTGTTTCAACACCAAGAGAAAGAGATGAGTGAGTCTCAAGTTGGTTTAATCTAATCTCTCTAATCTTTCTGTGGTTATATTTATCTGCTTTACTTTACATTGATGTGGACTACTAGATGTGCTGTTGCAGTCAGAGTGAGAATATCAGCAGAGGGACGATGTCGTGTCAAACAGCTTTTGGCTGTGTTATGATTAACTTTTCTTTCCACTAATTCTTTTTCCTCGGTAACCATTGGCAAACTCACTGTCATTCTGAGCTCCCAAGTCCACAGCCATGTACTTGCAGGAGTGATATGAATTTCTGCATCTGAACTGTCACCTTGGTCTGCATCTATGGTAGCATTTAAACCTGATCAGGAATGCACTTTTGAAGGGTATCTCCTTACTGAAGTTTAATACATGGTCAAGAGACACGTAACCTGGATTATTTTAGGATGAGACTCCAGTCTAGGCCTGGGCTGAGGTACCAACTCCTGTACTGCTTGGACAGGACCCACTGGGGTGTTAACAACGCCTGATTCACTCCATAAATCCACTGTTATTGTTCTGCATAGCTCACTAATTAATGCAGACATCTTGCAATAGGAGAGTGATAGATCAGTTTGATCTCCAACCCAATTCTGGTTCTGTCTGGGCCTTTTTTGTTAACTGTAGTGGAGTGGGATTAGCACATATTACCAAGACAATGTTCCAATTCCATGAGACAGTTACAGGATCTTTCCTATGACCATCAAGAATTATCTTTTCCTATTAAATGCAAGCCAACCTGCTAGCATGCAGAGCCTCACAATACCTTTGTGAAATAAAATGGCTGGAAAAAAATCGTGTTAGTTAAAAGGATGCATTGACATTTGTGATGTAACTGTAGGGCTGCAATCCTATTTCTGTTTATTCCTAGTGAGACAGGTAAGTATTTTGTAAATATGTACATATATATGTACAATGAAATATATAACATGAAATTGTGTTCAGAATTGCTTGAATGTGGATTGAAATGTGCCTGTAAAGGACTATGGAGAGTATTTTAGCAGTTTTGGAAAGTTGTCGTTTCTTTGTTTGTAACTCTTAAATATGTACATCTATATTATGTCTTAATATTATATTTATTTATTTCAGGGTGTTGGGAAAAACAAGATTGTTGACAGGTTGCTTCACCTTTTAAACAGGCCCAGAGAGTATTTACAACTGCATAGGTAAGAATGTGTGACATTTCCAATATTTTGTGTTTACAATCTGATTTCCCATGTTTTAAAACTCATGTTTCTGAAATTTAATTTGTACTTATTGTTTGAATGAATACCCTGTTTTGGTAGGTGGCACACAGACCACAGGAATGTATCCATTTTATAGGCAGAGGCAATAAGCTGGTAGGTTGAGGCGGTGGCACAAGAGTCTAATGCGATCACATTGCTTAACGTAAGCGGAAGTAGAAGTTAAACCATACTGATGTTAAACCATGCCCAAGAAGAGAGTAATGTTTTGGTGTAATTTCTGGAGAGATTTCCCTAAGCATGAGGTACTGTGTGAGGGAAGAAGTTCAAAGGTACTTCTTTAAATATATCAATCACTAGAAAAAGATACACTGTACGTAGTAAAGGCTTTCGGGTTTTGTTTGTTGGTTTTGATTTTGGTGTTTTGTTAGTGTTGTTTTGGTTTTTTTGGGGGCTTTTTTGTTATTGTTTGTTTCTTTGTTTCTTTGTCACTTCTGCTAAACACATTAATTTCTTCCCCATAAACATATTTGTATTAGAAATCAGAATCTTTTTGATGTGCAAGCTAAAAAGTGGACTTCAAGACAACATACCAATTGAAAACAATTCAAAAGCTGAAATAACGTAGAATTATCTGCCTGGTTCTTTATGACGTGAACTTTAAATCAAGAAATTGAAATAAAGACTGGAAATGTTGAGAAACACCAGTTTCAATTAAACCTCATCCCTTTTCATCTTCATTCCGAATCTTTACCTCTCTGCCTTCAGCTTCCTAGCTTCGTCATCCTATCTCTTTCCATAATCGCTGTTTTTTAAATAGTGTTAATAAAAATGTACACTTTGACATTTTCCCCTTTAACAGCACAGTCTCTGTAATACTTTCCCAGCTTTTTATCTTCAAATGTATTGTACTTCTATTCCTGATACTTGGATAGCTTTAGCTTATCACTTTTCTATTGCTGTTTTCTTTTGTACTTTCCTCTCCTAGACTTTCATCACATCTTCCCTAAATAACACTTTTGTGACCTGCTGCTTTCAGCTTTGTGTTAACTTTCCTGCAATCTTCTCTACTTGGAGCAGCCACCCTCTCCTTCTGGGTAACACACACTATCATTTTTGCAAATCCCAATTCTTTCACAAAATACTACAGTGTTTCTGTCATTCAGAGTGTGTGTTATTGAAAAATTGTTCTTTAATGAGGTGTCGTCAGACAAAACAGTAACATAAATTCAGATAGCTCAGGAGAACATTGTATATGCAAGATATTTGGGTTGATGATCAATATGTAGAATGTACATGCTAGTTGTTGCATCTCTAAGAAAAAAATGTGCCTTTTTTGTCTAGTCAAAAACTTCTATAGGCTCTGTAGAGTACTGTTCTTAGTTACATGCTTCTAGAGAAAGATTTGAGTAGAAAATGCTGAGTAGTCCTATGAAGTTCTACAAAAATAATTCCAGAATATAGAAAATAAAGAAATTTCTAAATCCTGGGTGGCATTTCGAAATTAGTTGTGAAGAACCCAGTCTACATAATATGTTGATAAAGTTTATAGGGTGTTTTAAACAAGGATTACAGTATTGTTAGTGCACACTTCTGGATTGTAAAACAAAATAAGAGTAAATTTACAAGAAACCAGTTCACTACTAAGCTTTATATATTTTGTGGGGAGAAATGCAGTCAGTAGCTTATACCGTAAAAGTATTTTATTGGAAAATATGCTGGAATGTGCACTTCATCCTCAATAGCCCTGGCTATTTCTGCAGATTTCGGAGCTAGCTACTGTCAATAGTGTTAACCAGTGCTCCCAGGGAAACATTCTTTTAATGGTGCTTATAGACCTGAGTCTAGAGCATTGAATATCCAAAGCATGCGTTTTAGTTGACTACTTTGTAAGGGAAATAAATGGAACACTTGGAGGCGATTCAGTGTCAGATGAAGGTGGACTTTCTCTGCCCTTTCAGAAGTGTGTCTGACAGATGGTACCTCATTAGTCCTTGAAATTCAGGTTGCAGACACTGTAGTTCCACTTCAACTAGTCTCTCTGAAAATGAGTGTACACTTGTCAGCTGCATGTCCTGAGGCGCTGAGTTTCTAGTGAGGTGGTCAATCTGTAGGAAGATGTTTTGGGGACAGACTTTTTAGCAGGGCCTGTTAAAACAGGACAAGGAGTTTTAAACTAAAGAAGGGGAGATTCAGGCTGGACATGAGGAAGAAACAGTGAAGGTGGTAAAACTGGTCCAGGTTGCCCAGAGAGGTGGTAGATGCCCTATCCCTGGAGACATCCCAGGCCATGCTGGATGGGGCTCTGAGCAACCTGATCTAGTTGAAGATGTCCCTGCTTATTGCAGAGGGGTTGGACAAGATGAGTTTTGAAGGTCCCTTCCAATCCAAACTGTTCTGTCATTCTGTAGATTTCTTGAATTTGCCCATATTACTTCATATAATTAGCGATGAAAGAGGTAATATGTATGTATGTATAATAATATGTATAATATGTATAATATGTATGAGTGTATAATAATGCAAATACTGAATGGGTGTTGCAACTGAATAGTATCTATTCTGGAGTAGAGAGATATATCCTTATCTATAAAGTGGCCTTGTAGGTGGATATAGTTAAGATGTATCCAGAGGAGAAACTGCTGGAGTGGAGAAAACTGTACAGCTTTAAAATTATAAAACCGTAGAGCTTTAAAATTATTAAACTGTAGAGCTTTAAAATTAATGTAATGAAGATCTTTATTAAAATGTAGTGTTGTGTAATAAATAAAAGTAGGGAATAAGTAATAGACAAAGATAATTAGACTGAATTCCTAGAGTATTCTGATTTATTAATCTAATTGCCATTTTTCAAAAATTTTTCAACAATATTAAAGTGCCAAAGTTATGAAGATATCCCAGAAATGTTTACTTTGAACGGCTTGGGAGGTAGATAAGGGGAAAATACACCACAATGTAGTGTAGTACATTTTGTGATGCAATGTAATCGATGTAGGTGTCTTTTATAGAAGAATATCTCACCCCACTCCAGTGGCCACTGAAGCCATGATAAGTAAAACCAGTCAAGCTGAACCCTGACATCCTCATTATGTAGATCTGTGACTATTTAGTTGTGTAAGAACATCATCATTTCTTATAGAAATAGAAGCTTTTGATGAGCAGACTGCAGTGTAAGCTACATCAGTAATTTATTGGTGGCTTACGAATGGATTTTCTGCCGCTCAGAGCCTCAGTGAATCTGCAGAAGACACAAAACAATTAGTTCTGTTCAAGTGTTCTCTCTCTGTGTATCAAGAAAACATTCTTCTGGGAAATTAGAAAGTTTATTGTCCAAAAAGAGAATACAAGTGTTCATAAAGTCATGTACCAAACAACTGGGCATGTTTTTGTGGTGTATTAGTAGTGGTCTCTGTAATGTCTAAAAAGTTGAGGCTGTTTATAAATGTGGTTTAATGCTTTTTCATAAAAATACAGAATGTAGCAAGTTTACTTTTTCTTTTGCTTTTAAATTAATCTGTTAGAAAATGTAGTTCTTACCTGAGGCTTCTGATTTTAAATTAGCCGTATTAAGTCTTAGTTCTCTGTGTGATATCTTCTCTCACAACTTGTTTTCTGCTTTTCTGGGTGTTAAGATATATGCTAAAGCAAGTTAGCTTTGTTGTGCATTTGATGTTTTACCACTGTCAGCAAAATATTAAGTGCTATAGAAAATATTTTTGTTATCTGATAATCTTACTATCATTTTAGAAGATATTATGCTACCTTATTCTGGTTTTCCTAATGTTACATTTCCTTACAAAGATGTTACCTATGATATTGCATCTTCCTGTCGAAGTTACTGTGTTTATTTTAGTGACTGATGATCGGGTACAGGGTGTGATACGGGGTTAATTTTAAAAATCTACTACATTTCGTGTTGTACCTTTTCTAGTTCCCTAATAAATTACAGTAATCTGATGATCTTTTCTTCCAAAAATTAACTGAGTTTACATATGTTATCCTTTTCAAAATAAATGTAATTTTGCTGCGATCTTTAGCAATCAAATGAATGAAGAGGGTTGGGGTAGGAAAATGAGCTTATGGTGTCCCTACAAGCAATACCTACTACAAACTGTCCATTAATCTTTAGATGGTAATTTTCTTTCCCCCTTTTAGCACACGTAATCACTATAAAATCCAATTACCTGTTTCACCTATTGAGATCATTTAAAACTAACCTTTCAGCTTCATTGACTTCCAATTTTTTTTAACTCCAGTTAAAAAACTTGTTTCAGAAGGAATAACTTCCTTTGCCCAAGGCACAGATGAACACCTGATACTGTAGAACTATAGTGTCCCTGTTCTCGGAATTGCTTCTGGTTATCTGCTCTTGAAAGAAGACAGGACTATGTAAAGCAATTTAAATGCTGTTACAGCTTTGCAGATCTGTTTTTAAAAAATGAACAGCCCAGAAAAGCTGTGTCCGTAGCAGACTGGTTTTGAAGCCAGCGCTCTTCAGCTGCACCGGATTATTAGAGAAATCCATTGAACACAGTGAAGACATCTGTGTGTATGTATGTCAACAGGCCTCAAAAAAAAGCTAGAGAAGTTTTCCTCATGATTTTTGAGTCATGAATGTCTAAATCTAGAGTATTTTCTTTCAGTGTTGTAAACCGTAACCTGATAGTGTGGGCTTCATTCTTTCTGCAGCTCAGGTTTGGGAATAAATAATATAATATTATGTTATGTTATGAAGATTTATGTTGTGAAGCACTGAATGTATTTGCTAGCATAGAATAGGTATCTTTATGGTTTTTAACTCTCACTCTTGGTTTTTTCCCCTTTTCTTAAATACATTTTCAGTCAATACAGAGCTGCCCTGCGAAGCTTCTGAGAGTTCACACAAGCTGATGGTCTCTGTTTGCAACGTTGGCTTTTCAGAAGCTGGCTGACTGGCTCTGCTATTGTCAGATTCCAGCTATTAGAGACCTATTTCAGTTATCCTTTTGTAGGGATTGAATTCAGCTCGAATGTCCTGCTGTCCAGCTGTTATGGAGAAATAGCTTAGTTTGGAAGACCCTCTTGTTTCATTTTCCTTTAAGGCTGAAATAACAGTTTCTCACTGTTTACTCAGTGAAATGTATTATTATACACAATAAGGGGACCTGGGGGGGTGTCATGTTTCTTCATTTACAGATTTTTCATGAAAGATGGATCACTTGTAAGTAAATCTGTAACTTGATTTAGGCATATAACCTGAATCAAATGTGTAATTCCCTTTGGCCTTTGTTCTGCAAACTGCAGTCATACTGAGTGATGAATACCTTTATACTCCAAATAATTTCTTGGATTTTAAACAAATATATGTCCTGCTGAGCATGTATAATGGCCTAGCTGAAAAAAAAAAATGTGAATTTAATGATCAGTGCATACAAATAAGTCATAAAGGCTTTACGGTGTTATCTTAACAGAGAAATGAGACAGCTGGTTGGCTTTTCAGATATTTCAGAATTCCCTAAACACAGCGACCAGCTCATGCAGTGGAATGACTGAATGGTAGGTTGGCTAAAGAAATTCATTTGTAAATGTCAAAGTCATGCTGATTCTTTCCTTGTGTTAAGATCGCCTACTCTTCATCAGGATAATCCATGAGGGGATTAGCTAAACAATTAACAGTTTCAGATGGCCCTCGGCCTGATTATTTTTCAAATGCTCTTAAAATTAGGTCACAGCAGATGGGTATTTCATGTCTGATTGAAATGTAATTGACAAGATATATGTATCTATATACATAGGTATTTAGATAGATATCTCACAGAAACAAAGAACAACTATTAGAGCGTATATTCTGTGTGTGGTTTGTCGTTTCAAGTACCAGAAAGTTCCATTTGGAGAATATGAGGAAACCCAACCATAAATCTGGTTTATCTAAGCTTGTTACCATGAATACAAACCCTCAAAACACAAGGTTACCCTCCATAGATACTCCCTCACACTTTCAGCCTCAGTGTAGGTGCATACAAAAGCCAGGACAATATTCTTTAGCACTTGTCAAGCTGGAGTGGTTCCAGTGAATATTGATGTTTGTAATGATAACTGAGGGCCTGACACTGTGTCCTGTGTTTCAACAAAAGCTTTCCCGAGGACTCAAGCCTTAAAGTACAGCAGTGGAAGATACCTTTTCCTTTTCTTAAGTCAGATGACAATGAGTAAATTATAAAGTGGATCAAAATCTGGTTTGGTGTTCAAATTTCAGTGTCCTGGGGAGGAAGGTTTCAAAACATACAAGGAATATTTCCTGCTGCGTCAGGTAGATGGCATTAACATTTGTAATGAAGACTGGGAGAAAGTTTGTGTCTCCAATTAACGGAATAAGAAATGCTGAACTCATTGGATTTGTAGAGAGGAGAATTCTACTCTAAACAGTGAAATAGCTATTGGGTGCATTTCCTCTCCTTTCTTTTTGGAGTAATTTTAAAAATTCAATTATTTAATAGAATTTGGATAAATCTTGAAAATTGGCAGAGGCAGAATGGACTAAACAGTCTCTGTGGTTGATGGAAATTTTTCCTGCCACATCTGATGGTTCTTCCCCGGAAAGAAGGCATTACTGTCAAAGAAATAGTAACTGTCACCAACTTGTATGTTCAAGTAAGTCTTTAGACCTCAGAAAATGCTGCCTTTAGGGGAAATAATGCACCAGTAGCAAAAAATAAATAAAAGGCAGTGATGTGAGCAAATAAACAAAAAACATCAAAATAATTCTCTGAAGTCCTACTATGAATTGAGTGGTACTGTCAGAAGAGCTGCTGAGTTTCAGTAGCAGATTTTTAAATTTTTTTTTTTAATAGAGAGCTCATGAGGACAGCTTGCTCGATAAAAATAAAAATACATTCTTAGGAAAGATATTAGCGAGCTTTTCATATTTTTCTTTTACTATCAGGAGACGATGAATCAGTTCAGTTGAGTAGGATGACAGTATGTCAGACAGTTTTTCTCACCTGCTTCTACATTCCCACAGTCTTGCTTCTTTATGTCAGAACTATTTTCATCTTGGGTGCCAAATGTGATGAAATTAGGAGGTTTTGATATTCATGTCTTTGTTAGAGCCATGTTAATATGAAGATGCTAATATTAATAAGTGAACGTGAATTACAATTTTTAGTTCCTTTCCTCTGGGAGTGAAATTCTACAGTCTAGTGTTCTGAGTGCCAAACATATTTTACACTTAGAAAAATCTGCATACCGGACTGATCAGAAATATTTCAGACTTATCATGTTTTTATTATACTCAGGTTTCCGAAAAACAGGAATTAATGACATCTAATTGCATAGCTTATGATTCTGAAAGGAAAAAAACATTTATCATTATTAACCCTGGCAAAATCATTTTTATGTACATGGCTGAATGTAATAGCCTAAGCAAGTACAGGAGTTTTTCATTCACTTACAATATCAAGCCAATAGAATGAATATTTGACTGTATAATTAGCTTCTATAATACATTGCAAATCCCCTGAAATATTTCCTTAAAATATTAAGGCTCAATAACAGCAAGGTAGAAGAATAGAGGGAGCCACAGATAAGAAAAAAAATCAGAAGTTAGATTTAGAATGTATATTATTCTTCCATTTTTATTTCTTCTACATTTTTTTTATTCATACAGCTTTCATACTAGTGCTTAAGTAAACTATAAACTCTTCAGTGAAGTAAACTGTAAACTGTCCCAGTGTTTTCTTCCCCCAAAGATACTGTCACTTCTGTCTTCCCTGAAGAATGAGAACAACCCAGGATTTCTGTGGGCTGCTGGTGTCACTAAGCACAGTTTAATATTCCACATCAGGGACTTGTGAGTGATCTCTGCAGAGCCAGAGGGTTAATTAGCTCAGCAAAAATAAAATACACAATTTTATGTTACAGTAAAATGACCTTTGACATTCATGTCTTTCCTTCCATTGCCACCTGTGCCCATCCACACCACCACTAGAGACCTTCCTTTCCTGCCACGCTCTCTTCACTTTATTTTTTCATGCACTGGCTGCTGAGTGCAAATATATGATCTGCAAAGCATCCTGCAATGCTTCAGCTTCCTTCACCTTATTCTTGGCTTACGCTTTCCTTAGAACCTCCCATTTTCTCACATTTCTGCTACTTTAAAGAGATTACAGTTCAGGTTTGACAAATCCTTCCCCTTTTCTCTTTGGATTAATTCCTTAGAACATTTTTCATGAATTATTTCTAGCTAATTAGTAACCTGTGACTGTGCCTTCTCATACCCTAGGGCTTGGTTTAAACATTTTAAAATTCTTCTGCGTCTGCGACTGTATAGGCTTGAACCAGAAATAACTGGTGATGGAGGGAGGCTGATACATGCACTCCAAGAATTTAGTCCCTAAATGATCTGTGTTGAAGAAATAAAAGTCATTCATTTATTGCTATTTTTGGATCCGTTGTTGATTTCTTTTCCCAGTGTAGAGATGGGTGGGCAAACAGGGTGACAAGACAAGCGTTGCTTTTATGGCCGTGGTGGGATCTCTAAGATAATGGATTCATGCTACTGCTTCTTTTAGTGGTTTAGAAAGCATATGTTGCGAGTGAATGCAATATGAATATAACTATTTTGGGGAATGTTGCTGCTTGTGACAGGCTGCATTTGACGGGGTTAAATGAAGGTGGCCCCAGCTTTGTTACCTTTCCACTCCTGGATTAAAGCTCAGAAGAATTAGCTAAGCATTAAAGATCTCCCTTCCCACCCTATGCTTTATTGCTGTGTGTGGGAAATGCTGGAATAAATCAATCATGAATTTACAGTTAAACAATAAATTATTAGTTATTAGGGACAGAAGCCCCGCTAACAGTAGTTGCAAATAAAGGAAGAGTGCATGTTATGCCTTCAGTTTAAAACTGCAATGGGAAGCCAGCCATTTAATCGCTTGCTGCAAACAGGGCTGTGTTTGCTTTCCTGTACCCATGCAGCTTATCAGAATATTGTTGTTTTTATTACAAGGGGTTACAAAATTAAAAATAGAACTCAGGTGGATATTTGGAACAGCGAGTCACGTTAGCTTAAGCAAACAGTATTGTTATACAATGCGGCTGTGAAAGGTAAGAGGCTTTTGTTGCATCGCATCTCCCATGTAGTGCAAAGGTTTCCCGCCTGCCCCATCGACCAGCACGTGGATCTCAAGCAGCGTAACTGGGGCTCTCCTGATGGGTTTTGTCATGTGGATAAGTCCATCGTTCTGTTGACACAGACTAATCCAAATTCGGAAATACAGGAGGAAAGGGTGACGTGGCCTGCTTGCCCTGAGGTTGAATTGCATATTAGTGCCCATGAAACTGTGGGAATTGTGGGACCTTCTGTCATCACCCACCTCTGAATTATTCCTTAGCTTATTGATCCCTCTGAACCCCAAGGTAAATGGGGTTGGTTTTACAGACCTGGGCAAAGGTTTTGACAGGTATGTCATAGAATCAGGAGGGGTATTATCTAGGTTAAAGACATGATATATATAGGTACATCCACTGTGCTGATGTCTGTTGCTCAACCTGTCTGAATTGCTGCTGCTTTTCATTTATCTGCGTTTGGTGGGGATGATGTAGATGATACTAATAAAGATTAAAGAATATTCTCATTACTGATTTTAATTGCACTATTTTAAATTTGAATGAAAAAGTCATTTGGGCAATTCAAACACAAATAGAATTTCAGAAAGAAATACTATACTATTAAAAGCCTTTGTCCCATCTAAGAGCTTACACAGTTCATGATATAAAATGTAGCAAGTGCTAATGAAAATTATCCAATCTGATATAGTTTAGATAGAACTAAAAATAATTGATTTTTAGAATTCCACAAGAGTATTTTTAGTCTTTTTTGATTTTCTTGGTGATAAGTGTAGAAGAGCAACTAAAACATTAATGATTTGACTATGATACTGCAAATTCCTGTTTGGTTCTGGGGAAATTTCCGTGTTTGTCATGTAAATGACAGTTTGAGCATACTTGTCTAGAAATAATAGCACCAGCAGTTGTATGCCTACGTGCAAAAGATTTCCTTTTTATTTCCAGGGTTTATGAGAAATTGAGAACTACTGTGAAGGCCCCAGCAGAGACAGGGATACTCACCTGTGATGGCCAAGCTGGCACAGTGTATTTCTCAGTTCAGATTCTTCAAGAATTATAAAAATAATAGATATTTTTTGCTCTTAGAAAAAACGAGTCTTCAGCTTTTCGTTTATTTGTTTGCATTTTATTGTAACTAAAATTCCTGTGTATTTTTAATTAATACTGCCTGGTTTTCCACATTTCAGGGATACCACTGTACAGAGCCTTACCCTGCAGCCTTCTGTTAAAGACGGTCTTATCATTTATGAAGATTCACCACTGGTCAGTAGTAACATTTCGATTGTATATCTGAAAATGTTTTTCATTTGAAACAAGTAGTTAAACATGCTGGCTTTTCAAATAAGAATTTTTTTTTGGTGATTTGATTACTTTTGTGGGATAGTCAGTGAGTGTGGTAACATTTCATTTTACTTTTACTTTTGTCACATTTGTCATGTTTGCTGTGCTAAATGCCAAATAAGATGGTGGTCTTGGGAGTCTAAATGCATAAAATGAGCGCGGAAAATAATTTTGTTAGTGTACACCTGACATATTCTAACCAATACAGTGGTATTTTGAGTGGTATCTCAAACCCACCTGCTAAGCTGAACTGCAAACAGCTCTTCCAACCATTTTTTAGTTCTTTCAGCTTCACCTTGACAGTGTAGATGGAAACTGCTTTTGCATGTCTCTATCAGCACTCCGGTTTGCTCTGTCGGGCTCCTCAGCTCCTTTTCTAGCACAGTCCTTTCCGCCTCTGTCCCAAAAAACGAGAAACACCCACCTCTATCACCTCCCTTCTTCCTCTTCTCTGCTACACTTGGGTCATAGCTTATCTCCGTTCTTGTGTCAGTGCCACCGAGGCGTCACCACTACTGAGACATCAGTAATGTAGTTTCTTGCAGTTATTTTTGAGGGGGTTGTGATGATTTGATTCTTTTCTCTTTTAGGTAAAAGCAGTGAAGCTTGGCCATATTTTGGTAATTGATGAGGCAGACAAAGCACCAACAAATGTCACCTGCATCTTAAAAACATTAGTAGAAAGTGGAGAAATGGTTTTGTCAGATGGAAGGCGAATTGTTGCCAGTAAGTAGATGAAAGCGTTTTGATCATTTGCAGTAAGATGTAACGTGTTGCTGGTTTTCAGCAATTACATTACTAAGTAGAGACTCAAAAGAGTCTGAACGGAAAACATACATGATGCCAAAAGGTTAGCAATTAAAAAATTAACCGTCATTTTCTTTACTACTTTTGCAATAACTACAAAATAACTACAAAGTTTTCCCAAATGAGCATTCTCAATAATTTTGCTGAAAAAAAAATACGTTAAATTTAAAAAATTGTAAGTTGACCTTTCTTTTTGTCATTCACCGTAAGAAATAAAGTTCTAGTTGACCAAATTATGATCTTGATTTTGCCCATCTGGATAGCTGGGGCGGAATTTGATCAGATCTGTAACTAAAGATAGGAGTATATATAAGGTTGAATTGTTAACGTTTTAATCTAATCAAATATTTTATATGCTTGTATTATTTAAATATATCCTGCAGGATGAGAGTATTTTGTGATTTAATGGAATTTAATTCATGTGAATTGCAGGAACTAAATATTTTTAATTATTTTTCAAAGAAAAACCATGTTTGAAATGTCTTCTTAATGTTAATAGACACTGTGTTTTACGTAATTAGTTGCTTTTTAACCATATTGGGAACAACATTTAAGTATGAGTGGAGCAATCATTCACTTGCATGGCACAACATTTGTCTTTTGCTTGTTGTTATGAACTGTAGGTGGGCATTTTTTAAAAATATCTTGCTAACCAGTCTCAATTCTTACTGTAGTTTTTTAAAGGAGGTAACAGGATTCCCAAACACCATGTGCCGCTGGAAACACACTGCAAGGGAACAAGTGGGGTCAGTCTGACTCATTTTGGAGAGACGGAGCCTTCACATGTGTGAAATCATGCGTCACTGACTTCTCCTGGATTTTTGTGATAACCAGGAGGAATTTCAGTCCTCTGTTCCCAGAGCGGATAATATCAGACCTGTATAAAAACACATGTTATTCGCCATTGGCTTTGGCATTTTGCTGAAATGAAGCATAAACAGGAAAATTAATCCCCACCACAAGAACAGTGATCCATTTTTATTTTTTTAAATGAAACACTTTGGTTAAATTTTCAGGGAAAAAAATTACGAAACTATAAAATGAAACCTAGAACACTATAGTTGAATGACATGCTAAGAAGCTATTGAACCTTCTTTTGTAACTGTTCTTCTAATTCGAAGTAGTCTTCTAATCTAATTATGTTTGTTTAATTCATTCACAATTGCAAAGCTTAAATATGTAATTAATAAATCTTATTTCATTTCCAGATAATGCTCATGTAGAAGGAAGAGAAAATACAATAGTTATTCATCCTGATTTTAGGATGATAGTTCTAGCAAATAGACCAGGATTTCCCTTCTTGGGTAATGACTTTTTTGGCACATTAGGTAAGTGATTCATATTAAATGGTGATCTTGAATAGAATTGATTAATAGAATGACTGTCTTTATTCATTAGATTTCATGGGAAAAAGGGGTCCTTATACATACTGATATTTGATTTCACATAAGACACTCATGGTGAGATTCAGCTCGAAGACCAACATGTGAATTTAGATGTCTTGATAAAAGTGCCTGAACTTGCCCTGAAGAGAACAGCTGTATGTGGTCATCTGTGTTACAACTAATTTATTTTATGGGATCTGTCCAAAGACAGCAGATAGACAAGGATACAATAAATTGTTATTAATGAGCATGTATTGTTACAAATATAGCAAAACCACCTGTAACCAGCTTGATTCCTTACATCAATGGTTAACACAACTGCTCACCATTTTTGTTCTCCATATCAAACAGTGGGGGCTTCATGGATGGTTCTTTTCTCTCCTCTCAGCAGTGCAGGCTGATGTTTTCTTTAGTGCTACCTGCTTCTTCATGCCCATTAACCTCTCCATGCACATGGCTGTGTGTGACAGACCTTATTAAGACATATGTATTTGGCAACATATTGAATTTGTCCCGGTTTCACATAAGGCTGTCCATATTTTGCATCCAAGTGTTTTGTATCAACAGCAGCCTCATTTCAAAAAGCTCCTGGTAGGTCCTAAAAATCCTGTGTGTCAGCAAAGATTTCCCACAGCTTCATCTCACAGCAGAAGAAAGGATTTGTGTTGCATAAGGGCGAGCGATGAAGAATTCATCGACGTGCATAGTCCCGTGTCAGTCTAAGTGGCAAGGCTTTGGCAGTGTTACACCTATGGTACCAGCTGAAGGGCCCTCCAGACTCCACTGACTGTGTTGTCTACATTAGCGTAGCCATTTATGCAGGCACCCTAATTTGTGTGTCTTTATCTGTTGACTTTGGCTCTAATGCTGCTTCTAAAAGAAATAATAACGTACTCAAAAAAGCAAGAGCAAACCGAATTCCATACTGCATGATAGCCTTTTATTTTTAAGATGTAGCTCCCAGTGAATGGGCATTCCATGTCAGAGACCCATTGGTCTGAATTTTACCCAGCTA